>NW_028141207.1:0-230758 GCF_030444845.1 Prenolepis imparis | reverse complement strand
ACCCCTTTGATTATTGTACTAGCGATATAAAAACAACTTTAAAATTTTAAAATTTTTATTAATTATTTTATTATTTTAATAATTTTTAAAATTAAAAAGAGATACTCATTAGACCCATAATTCCTCCCTGACGGGTTCGGGAGAATATGATTCCTCGCCGAACAATTTTCTGAAGCAGAAGACGTCATCCCACCAGTAATCCTGTGCCCATTCCACGATCCCCTCCGCGTTGCCCCATAGCTCGGCCAATTCCCGCCGATCACACCACCGATAATTTCGTACTTGTTCCATATGCCGAAGATTAAGGTATCCGCCGATTTGGACGGATTCCTCGGTTATCTTCTGAAAATCGACAAATATATTTAGTAGATAATATTAATAAACAAATTTATTATATAATAATAAAAACTTACCGGCATTGTGAATATAAGGAACAGAGTCCTCAATAAATTTTCTAGCAGGTGGGTCTTCCAAGATATTATGTCTATTATTTCATGAAGTCCTAAGGACATTCTTGTTAAAAAAATTTGGGCTCAAAATGTCTCCCGATCCAAAAGGCATTTTGCACTGCTTTAAACTTTGTGATGAACATCGCAGAGACAGACTCTCTCCATAAGCTTCAGCCCCATCCCCTCAGATAAATCGTAGTAATAAATATCTGTTTATAAATTCGAGCGGTTGGACATCAGCGCTCACCGTAATGCTGTACGCCATACGCTGTTTTGTTTATACCTGCGGAAAGGACCATGAGAACGCTTAGAAGAGAGAGAGCGTGAGGCGATTACGAGAGATAGCGTGAGGCGTTCATGAGAGAGCGTGAGGTATACGAAAGAGAGAGATAGCGCGAGGCTAGGGACCGTGAGAGAGATAGCGCAAGAGAGATGTCGCACAGTGGTGCCATATACGTGAATCATGGAAAAATAATATAATTTATTAACTTTTAGAGATCGGGCTTTTTTGATGATTTTAATAGTTTTCAATTGCACACATATCAATATTGTTATATTAGAAGAAATAAAACATCAATATAGATCCGATAAAAATTAGTTATATAATATATTTTTATTTAATTAGTGATGACCAATCTAAAACGCGTGTTCAAAACAAAACAAAAAATATATATATTTTATAACAAAAGAGGTATTTTATAATATCTTTGAACTGAGCCTATTAGCCCCGGTCTCCTCTAGTCTTCTCGTTAAGCATTTATATTCAAATAAAACAAATATAAACATTTTTCCATTTTTTATTATAAATATAAATAATCGCACTAAATCGCAGTTGTAATTAATTGCATACGATAATATAGTATGATTTTAAATTTATATAAATTTCTGATTGAAGGGAAATATAGATAATGGTGAGATTTATTCAATGATCAAGATTAGTAAGGGGATTTACGATTTTATAATATTATTCTTTGCATAAAAAAAAAAAATCCGTTTTAAGAACGAAATAAATACGCTTTTATAAAGTTATTATGTCAAATTTGTGAATTCCGTACAATAATTTTCAATGTAAGATCTTCAAAAAAAAATTGTAGGAATATATGGAATAAAAGCATAAAAATTTCATATTCGATGATACTTTAAAATTTTCTTCGGAACGACTCTAATGATGTCCACAGTTTTATAAGCGTTGGACCGCTAACAATGCGAGTTCATACGATTAACAACGCCAAACTCATAAATCTCGAATCTTCAAATGTATGCATGATGATGATCGAATCGACGTTACACCGTATGTTCGATCTCGATCCATGCATTGATGTATCTTTTGATCGATTGGTTAAAATTATCGAGACAGTCGATGTTAAATTTACACAATTTTCAAATATCGCGTCCAATGTAACGAATCCTAAAGAAGTATCAAATGTAATACGCGCTAGCGACGCCTTCAATAAACATCAACTCATCGATTGTGAGCTGGCAGCTTTAGTTTTTAGTCCATAATATGTAAGAAAAAATATATAAATAAAGAGTTTTTAAAGTCTAAATTATGATGTAATTTTTGCATGCATTTCCATTCTCCATCTTTCTCTCACCCGTAAGCAGCTCTCATACATAACTTGTTGCCTGGTCCTTGCGGGGTCTGACGTCATACGGGGAAGGGGAAACGCCAGGCTAGAGACTGAGAGGTAGCGTGAGAGAGAAGAAAGAGATAGCGCATGTGAAGGAGAGAGATGTCGCGGCGAGGTACACGAAAGAGAGACAGATAGCGCGAGGTTAGGGACCGTGAGAGAGATAGCGCGAGAGAGAAGAAAGAGATAGCGCGAGGTGCATGCGAAGATTTTTTTTTTAAATAATATTTTTTTCCAATATTAATAATAATAATTCTTTTATTATAATATTTTTAATATAAATGGGAGGAAAGAGAGGAATTATTCTAAAGTAAAATATGTATTTTTATATTTAAAATAATTTTTTATTCATAAAATAGGTATGTGTAATATTTATAATCTTTTATAGCGACGTCGAAAGCATTTGATATTGTTGTGTGCTCTGAAGCATTTAGATAAACCGCCAGTTGTTCTTAAAATATCTTCATGAATTTCTATAAAATGGGCCAAATCTTTTGTTTGGGGTTTCTGTACACCGAGTTCACGATTTCGTAGAAACTGTACCACCGAAGACATGTCCTTCGATTTTTTCTGAGTCGCTGATTTTCACAACACTTGTAGAATTCTCATTTTAAGTGTCCCAGCACAATCTCCAAAAGTTTATTTTGTGCAAATAGGACACATAACACATGGAAATATCTGACACAATGATTCTCTACAATTGCAATACCATCGACAATCCACTGCATTGTATAATTTAATCACATGCTTTCGTACAGCATACATGTGTCCGAAATCTTGAATAGAGATCATACATGAAGTACATAAAGCCAGAGCACCACCCGTAGCATAATAAAAGTATATGGCGCAAACTTTTGTACGTCCGTTTAGCGCAAGGATTTGTAAATTAAACAGGAATAGACGTGTCCGAAGGAGAAGAAACAGAGGCGAAAGGAGCAGAAAGAAGAATACCTTGAGACATTTCGTCGTGTCGCTCGTGGTTTTGAAACAACGCGCGATTGAAGCGGCGGAATCTTCCAGAGAAACTGGAGGAAGTCTCGTCTCCCGTCGACCGTGTTATTTTCAACAGATATTGTCGATGACTTTCAGAGAGAAAGAGAGAGAGACAAAGGCTAATAAGATGGGAGGATTTTTATAATTAACAGACATAATTAAAGCATGTGTGTGTGTGCTGATATAAAAATAATAATTCCAAATTAACTGATTATTATCTTACACATTTTTCTTTATTTTAAATATGCAAAGGATTGATCATATAAAATTAAGATTATATAAAATATAAACATTTGAAAATAAATTTCAAATTGTTTTGAAAATACTATAATATATGAATAGATAAAATTTTTTAAACACAATTTTCGCGCATAAGTCTAATTCCTTTGCATATACAAGACTTGTTTTCTGACATTTTTCACATTGCACTGAATTTTGTCCACTCATCGTCATAATAGAAACGCTTCTCCAATCATTTTCGAGATTTCGCAGTGTCGCTAAATCATACAAGTATATCGACAGAGGTCTCTTCTATAAAATCTTTCCATCGAACTGTGTCCCACTAGTTTACTTTTTCTAATTAAATAAACGAACTTGATTAAAATTGATAACTCGATCACGAATTTAAGGCAATCGGAAATTAAAAGTCTGGTCTATGCTCTTCCGCAGGCGCGAGCATCAACATATACATAGGTCGGTAACGTGCGTTATACTACACGTTTAACTACGTACTCTTGGCTTCTGGTTACACGAGGAACACTCGTTAGTACACGGAACAGCGAGCGCGAGCGTTTACAGGAAGCGCACCTCCGCGTGACCCGCACGGACCCTTTAAGTATTAACGACGGCGCTTCACCGGCCCTATACGTGATCCTCGTGCTTATACAACGCGATCGTCGTCGCGTCCGTTTCACAGCTTTGGATTATATACGCGCCTTACGACGCGATCGTAAATAGATAGATCCGCATCGTAGGAAGCGAGATCACCCGCTGGGCGACCCGCTGGGTCCGAGCTATTATACGTCCGTTTTATAGCTCGGAATCACCGAATTTGTAAGGATGGGCCGTAAATCAATTTAAGAATTGTGCGTGCTATCGAATTAATAAGACGGGGAAGCTCAAACCGACTCTCCCAAGAAGAAAAAGTTGCCACGTACGAGGAAAACAAAGGGGACCGAGGCAGACATTTGTCGATTCTTTTCGCGCGATTCCTCTTCTTATTTAGGAGCGTCTCGGATTAATTCGCGAGCCTGGCGAACACATCGTGTCTGGTGGACAAATGCCACCCTCGCCGCGCCGTTTACATCAGCCTCGAAAGCAAACACAGACGGCAAAAAGGCCATCCCGCTCGTAAAGGGCGAGGCGTTTCTATCGTTTGCCCTGTGTGTTTCATCTGCTGCAACGCTGACCGTGTTGCGCTTACGTAAGCCGCGCGTTTGGAATGTTTACTTTGGAGATCCGAGCGAGATGCTCGCGCGCAATTATTTTTTAATTACCTCATACCCGTTGCACCGTCATTATTCCTTACGCTTATACTTCACAATTAATATTCTCCACGGTCTTATTACGATAATTACTGCAATTATAATAACGCGGTCCGTTTCATTAAAAATAGATAAAATTGAGGAATATTCACGCACGAAAGAGAGATCTTTCGTATAAGATTAATAACACGAATATCGTGCATAAATAAATTAAGACTGATGAATATATAAAGTTTGTGAAGTGTAGTAAATGAGATATTCGCCAATTGATGATGGCTCTTATTGAGCTATCAAAATACGTGATGACAGATCTCTACAATGCCAGTTATTAATGAAATAAGCGCAATATCAGCGCGAGAGTTAAATTATCGATGTGAAATTAATAAAAACATAGTTTTAATGGATTCTAGAACGCTCCGTTGACAAGTTCGAGCAGCTGGACATCGGCGCTTCCGTAATAAAATTATACTAACGAGGGCACAAAATTGTCGATCATCAGCGTTTGTTCTATACCTTTTGGGAAAATGTTTAAGATCCCTCATAAAAAAGTCGTAAAGATACCATCTACAAATATTGCAGTCAGAAAAATTCCCCTCCTTTGCAGTGATGCAAGATTTCACGCGCGACAGCCATTTCGCGACAGCCATCTTGCAGTGGAGGGGTTGGAGTAGGTTGGCGGCGCAGAGCGCACCGAAAAGATGAGAACCCTTGTCCTTCGAATATAGAAGAGGACAGATATATATCTTTTGTCCTTTATTTTCTTTTGATAGATATAGAGCTACGAATTTCGAGCGAATCCGGAATACTGGCGATAGCGAGTAGGCGATGCGACCCAATATGCAAAAAGAAAATATAAAATATAAAAAATATATTTAATATTATAAAATAATATTAATAAAATTAATATATTTTTAACATAAATTAAGTAACTTATATTTAAAATTTTAATTAAAAATAATTATTAATTAATAATAATTATAATTAATAATTATAAGTATATTTTATATATAAAAATCCACTCTTGGCCAATATATACGCCTTTCTATTAAAAAAGATTTTTTATCTTTAAAGAAATAATTGTAATAAAATAATATTTTAATTTATAAATATTGTTTAAGATTTTATTCTTTTTATTCCCTATTTATTTTGTACTAATGTACGACGTACATATTGTTGCTCAACCGCGAGAAGATGGTGGTTTCTTCCGTCAAAAAATTTAAAATATTGTATATTGGAAAATGTATTTCAATCATTATATTCGGCTTCCCGACGAGCCGTGTTTATCTTTTTTGCGCGTGTCGATCGTTTTACCGCGCGTCTCGTCTTGTCAAGCAGCTCTCCAATCAGCTGTTTGACACAATAACAATCTAGCGACAGGTTTTTGACATTTATGTCTTCGAAATTCGTCGAGTCAGCTATAGACGTTTTACTATAAACATCTCTCGTTTTCGAGCAATTAGCTCTTGATCAGTATATTTCGCTTTAACAAATAGTATAAAGTAACCAAAAATGTGTGTTGAATTGACGAAGCCCCGAAAAGCTCGTAAGCGAAGTTTTGCAGAAGCTTGGCTTACAGACGACCGATACAAATCTTGGGTACGTAAAGTATCATCTGATAGTAGTCTTTATTTTTTTTATTGCAGTATATGCAATAAAACTTTTTCGTGCAATTCAACATACATATTAAGACATGCTGACTCCGCGTATCATCAAAATAATATTAAAAAGAATACATTATCATCTGATAATAATAGTAATGATGATGTTGAGATACCGATAAAAAAATCGCGTAAATCAATATTTAAAAAAGAATGGTTAGATATTGAAGAATTTAAACTTTGGTTACGTAAAGTGCCACATGACGAAAGTTTATTTTTTTGTTTGATTTGCGATAAATCTATCGCTAGTAGTTTATCGCAAATCCATCATCATGCAGAATCCAAAACACATATAAATATATATAAAAAATATCTAGAAAAAAATCAATCAAATTTAGAAGATTTAAATATGCAAAATAAATCTCTTTTGCCATTTAATGAGCGTAAAAAATCCGCGGAAATCAGATATACAGCATTAATTGCTGATAAAAACATTTCTCCTCAAAATACAACAGAGATTCTTACATTTTTTCAACAAATAGGAGAAGATCCTGACGTATTAAAAAGCATGAGCATGAGTCGAACGAAATGTAAAAGCATTATTACAAACGTTTTGTGTCCGATTGAGACGGATCGTGTCGTCAATAAAATTCAAAATACAAAGTTTTCAGTTTTTATTGACGAAACATCAGACATATCTAATAATAAATGGATGACTTTTTTTGTCCGATACGTTGATTCGGAGACATTAGATGTTCGCTCGCAATTAGTCAAATTAATCGATATTGATACCAAAGATTCAAGCGCAGAAAAGTTGTTTCAGGCATTTAAATGTGAAATGTGGAAACTGCAGATACCATTTCCAAATATTGTTGCCTTGTCGTGCGATAACGCATCTGTTATGACAGGAAAATATTTATCGTTCAAAAAAAAGTTGGAAGAACTATGTCCACGTTTACTATAACTTTAACATGCTCTTGCCACTCCGCTGCATTAACAGCGCATACTGCATGTAATAAAATACCTGCGTATTGCAATGAATTTATAAAAAAAATTTCTAATTATTTGAACAGCAGCCCAAAACGTACAGCAATTTTCAGAGAATTTTGTGAATGTTTCCAAGAAACAAATCGCAAAATATTAAAATTATGTGATACACGCTGGCTGTCTCATTATTTATGTGTCGAACGACTTCTTGAATCTTGGGATACAATTAAATATTTTCTTACCGAAATGGTTGTAAGGGGAAAAAAAAAATTCTGGAGAATATCTACTGTCTATGATGAACAACGTAGAACTAAAAGCTTATTTTCTTTTTTTAAAATATACTTTAAATTTCTTTAATGCATTTAATGCATTTTTCCAAGCATTAGAAACCAGAATTCATTTATTACAACCAAAATCTAAAAAATTTCTTTTCCAAATCTGCAAAAATTTTTTAAAAGAAGAGCATTTACAACCATTTTCTGAAAATATTGCATTCTCTCTAAAGGAGAATCAAAAAGATCTTAATGAAGTTACTTTGGGTTCAGCATGTGAGGAATATCTTAACGAATTACTACTGGAAGGTCACGTAGACATTGTTAAAATTATTCGAGAAAATTGTTTAACATTTTATGTGACTGCTGCAGAAGAAATTCGTAAAAGATTACCAATAAATGACACATTTTTATCACAATTAATAGTTTTTCAACCATTTGTAAGCTTATTTTATAATAGAGAAACATCATTCAATAACGTTTCTTTCGTCATTAAAACTATTAGCGGTTTTGATGAAGATGCTTTAAAAAAAGAATGGATTGCATTAGAATCAGATTTTACAATGGAAGAAAAACAAAGCCTCACTAAATTAAATTTTGATAATGCTTGGAAAGAAATTTTACAACGTCGAGACACCAATAATAATGCTAAATATCCTAATTTAAAAAATGTTATAAATACTATTAGATCGCTTCCAAATTCTAATGCCGATCCGGAGAGAATGTTTTCTCTTTTAAATAATGTAAAAACAAAAAAACGTAATAAATTTTCGTCGGCTTCTGTTAATGCTATTTGTGTATTTAAATCTGCATTAAAGACGAGGGGAGAAACAGCTATAAACATGCAAGTTAATGAAAAACATTTGTTTCTTATGTCGGCGGACAAATTATATGCTACTGCTGTAAAAAAAATAAAAATATTTTAAAGCTACATGTTACAGACGCTGATGTTGCCGACATACCTGGTCCCTCGTCTTATTAATATTACATTTTATTTAAAAGACGTCATGCTTCTAAGCATGTAAGAAAATTGTGTATATAAATATATAATAAATATATATATAAATAAATATATATATACGTATACAATTATATGCATATATGTATATAATATATAATATATATATATGCATACAATGTAAACATATATGTATCTCGTATTTATACACACATACACATACACATAATATATTTATATGACGAAGTATATTGGGATGCAATTCACTTTTTAATAATTAATTATATATAATTGACTTTTTATTTCTTTTTTATTTATTTTATTTATTTTTTTATTAATTTTTTTTATTTTAATTACTTATTTTTTTATTTTTATTATTTTATAATTTTAATATTTTTTTAATAATGACATTTCCCAATATACAATATTTTAAATTTTTTGACGGAAGAAACCACCACCTTCTCGCGGTTTCCGTTGAGCAACAATATGTACGTCGTACATTAGTACAAAATAAATAGGGAATAAAAAGAATAAAATCTTAAACAATATTTATAAATTAAAATATTATTTTATTACAATTATTTCTTTAAAGATAAAAAATCTTTTTTAATAGAAAGGCGTATATATTGGCCAAGAGTGGATTTTTATATATAAAATATACTTATAATTATTAATTGTAATTATTATTAATTAATAATTATTTTTAATTAAAATTTTAAATATAAGTTACTTAATTTATGTTTAAAATATATTAATTTTATTAATATTATTTTATAATATTAAATATATTTTTTATATTTTATATTTTCTTTTTGCATATTGGGTCGCATCGCCTACTCGCTATCGCCAGTATTCCGGATTCGCTCGAAATTCGTAGCTCTATTCTATCAAAAGAAAATAAAGGACAAAAGATATATACCTGTCCTTTTCTACATATGTTCGAAGGACAAGGGTTCTCATCTTTTCGGTGCGCTCTGCGCTGCCGACCTACCCCCTCCACTGCAAGATGGCTGTCGCGAAGTGGCTGTCGCGTGTGAAATCTTGCATCACTGCCGCGGGGAGGTTGTTCAGTCAAATTTGTACATCAAGTGGCCCTAAAAAGGACAAACTTTGTGTGTATGTGTGTATGTGTGTGTGAGTGTGTGCTTTTTTAGTAAAACTTTTCTCTAATTATTTTTTTTCTGGTTATTTTAATGTAAGGGAAAGGAAGGATAAGAAAATGGTAGAGAAAGAGAGATAAAAGTTTTACTAAAGAAGCACACACAAAGTCTGCCCTTTTTAGGGCCACTTGATGTACAAATTTGACTGAACAACCTCCCCGCGGTGTATATTGGATAATGCAAATGCCGATGATATGTCAATTTTGAAGCTTCTTATAATATATCTTGGGAATGAGACATCAATAGGTAATGTTTTGAAAACGTCTCGACAAGGGCTACAAGAATATGCAATAAAAAATAGGGGGTTCCATTTGAGAAAACATCGATGACCTGACCTTCAATAGGTCACTCAAGATCAAGTCCATACTTTCATCATCTGTCCCCTTTCAAGTCCTACAACTTTTGTCTGAAACATTTTTCCAAATCTTCCATATTTTTCGAGATAATTGCCTGGGGAGATTAAAATGGGACACCCTGTATATACATATAATCGTTTGACATCGATTTTTTAAAAATTATGGAAATGCTTGGCTTTAAATTTTTTTTAACAAATAAAATTTTTATACATAGTGATTGTATGGTTAAAATTAAAATATGTTAAAAAGTGGCCGATTTTTGCCTCTAAGCCGACATGTATTTGTATGATTGCTTATAGTATTTGACTATAGAATGACGTGGTGACATTCGTTTGTTGTCAAAGTATAAAGAAAAACCTCAAAAATGGGCCATTTATAACCACTATTTTTCTTTTTTATTACAACATAACTTGCCACAAAAATAGATATGAAGGTATGTTGTCAAGGTCGCTGAATACAAATCTGGCTAATCTGGCGTCAGAATTACAAATTTCAAAATGGAAGATCCAATATAACAGTCATTAATTAGTTAAAAAGTAGTTAAAATAGGTTATTTTACATATAAGATTATCTAATAATTCTACTTTTCACTTTGTATATTAGAGTATTTTGTATTTCAAATTGAATTTGGCTTCTACACACTGTATTAAACATTATTACATTCTACTGTATTAAACAAACTTTACATGTATAATTAGATATACATATTTACATCTCTAAAATTCGATATATTCTTTTAATATGATACAGAATTTCTAACATTAATCCTTCTGCCAATACATAATTTTTCACATTTTTTACATAATTTTTTATCAATGTCGGATACCATCTATTTTTTTCTACACATTGGTCTATGATAATTAAGGCCATAGATGGAAAAAGGGCATATAGACTTATGTGCTCTTTTTCTGTAAATCATCTAAATCGACTCAGGTATGTTTTATATATATATTTATATATATATATTTTATATGTTTTATATATATAATATACAAAGGACATTGTTTCTTTAATGTAACAATATTATATAATAAATACGAGGCGCATTTTTAAAGTCCGTTTTGAAATAAAAAAAAGATCTTAACATATAAAAATAATTTATTATGGCCAAAAAACTTCTACAAGCTTACTTTATTTTTTTACATAATCATCATTGACTTCCACTCATTTTTGATATTGGTTCAAGTTTCAACAGCTTCCTAATTCCATTATTTTAAAAGTCTACCGCCTGTGTCTTGAACCAGTTCCCCACCAGCACACGAATGACGAGAGAACGTTCGGTAAACGATCGAACCCGAACCGTTCGTAAACAGTCCGGATGAGCCACCACAAGAACGTCCGATTGACGTTCGCATGGAACGTCCGATTGACGTTCGCATGGAACGTTCGTTCTTAACGTTCAAAGAACGTACGTCTAAACGGAATGTTCGCAAAATATTTAATTAGAATTTTAATCAAGTTAAAGAAATTAATAAAATTTTTAGGTTTCAGGACTTTATTTTGTCTTTAAAATCATGTAAAACAGAAAAGCTAACAATTTATTTCATAAGCCACTATTGTTCTTCCTGAAACATCTTTCTTTTAACCACTCTTTTATTCCATCTTCTGCCTTTCCTATGTCTAGCTTGTCTCCTCTTAATTTTTTAACTGCCGCTGAAATAACAAAATTTACGAAATGTCAAAATCTCAACAAAAAATATTATAAAATAAAATAATGTAAAAAACCTTAAATTTCACAATTTTACTTACTGATCACAGTTTCTTTTAAATGCCAGCTCCCAAATGGCTGTTTTCCTTTTCCGCCTTTCCAATTAAAAAATGTTCCTGTATGATTTGTCATTAGAAGAGCCATAACTTTCTTTGAGCAATCCTTCTCACACTTCCCAGAACTTGCAAACATTAATTTTTTTATCTAAGATTTTTAAAAAATGTGAAAACTTCAAGTAACAAAACATACAATGATAAAGTTAGATACTAATATCTTTGAAATTACAATATAGTCCTTTATGGAAGGATTTCCATTTGTGAGATCTTCAGCACTTTTAGCATCTTCGAACGTTGGAAAAGGCAGGCTTGGGAGTCCCTTTGGATGGTGGAGTACCTCTGTCCTATTCAATAAAAGTTGGCGTATTTCTTCAACAGTCATTTGGAGCTTTGTGTATGCGTTTTCAAGTCTACTAAGTTTTTCGTACTGCAGTCTCATGACTTCTGCAAAATGAATTGAAAATAGTATTCAATACTTAAAAGAATTACATACTTGGAAATAAAAAAATATTTACGAATAGCTGAACGTTTATCAATCTGCTTGACAGATATAGGTTCGTTAGCAGCCGTTTTGTCAGTGGTTTCATTTATTGTCTCGATCTCCCGCTCACTTAAATTCATCGAATCAATCGCTGGCGATTGGCTGACCTCATCAACAAAATCAAGACTTTGGCTGCTAATTGAGCCTGCAATTAAAAATAAATCAAAGAATTTACAGAAGAACATTAGTTTATAATGCCAAACAATTATTAACGAAATAGTATATTTTACTATTGGAATGTGGTTCATAAGTATCATCTGAGTCTTTATTAGCGTCATCCTCAAAAATATCAGAGGAAAGGTCATATCCTTGTACAGAGCTTGTTGCTTGAGGATCCATCTGTTCAAAATCAGAAATGTGAATGTTGTTTCCTGGAAGCAAGGTATAAAATAAAAAAAATTTATTTAAAACTCTATTATATCATATTTTGTAATTTCTGTATATAAATTACTAATGGTGCATTCAACTAAAATTTATACAATCATTAACTTACCATTTTTTTCATTTGTTAGAAGAGCACTTGAAATAGAGTTTGAGGGGCTTTTAACATTTTCCAATAGATTTGAAGCAAGTAAATTATTGTTTTCTAATTTTTCATTGATATCAGCAGTCCCGAGAACAAGTCTTCGAGATTTGTCTGTCATTGCTGTAAAATAATTAATAAAAAATAATTAATGAATACATGAAATGATAACATGAAAGAAAAAATAACATTGTCAGACTCTCTTATTTTCATTAATTACCTTTTTCAATTCTCTCTTCATTTTCTTTTCTTATTTTATTTTTATGTTTACTAACATCGAAATGTTTTTTTGCTGGTTTTTGAAGCTTTACAGCTCCTGCAACGAATTAAATTTATTTTATGTTGTCTAACTTATATTGGTGACAATAAAAATATTGCAAGAAATCATTATAATTCCCATTACTTTTATCACTTCTGTTCTTGCCTTGGCTGGATTGTTTCTTTTTAGTCCTAATGCTGGACTTGGAAACATTGAGAGATGATCTACTGCGCTGCTTTAATTCTTTCTTACTATTACTGGAGTTCGGCTGAGTAACATTAAGTGATGGCCTGCTAAATAAGGCTAGATAAATAAAAGTAAAAAAGTAATTAATATACTTAAATCCTAAAACAATATCTATAACTAAGAGTTTGAAGATATAACCAAGGAAACATTTTTGGACATACCAGTCATTGTCTTTAATGTACCACACGGAGGAGGTGTTGATGAGACTGTAGAGCTCTTTTGGGACTCAGTAATGTCACTTTTGGTAGAGCCAAAATCCAAGCTATCGTTATCTTTGGTCTGAGCATTGATGCTTTGTGATTCAGTTGACACTGAAGGTAAAGTATAGTCTTTATCACTTGCACAATTAACTGTGGCAGTCAGATAGGGTGTTGAATCTTCACTGGTTTTCCTGGAATCTTCTATCAGAACAAAAATAATAATAGTAATCTTATTGCCCATTCATATCTTACATATATATTATAATAGTAATCTTTTTAGCAGTCTTCAAGTAAAATTAAAATAGCAATGGAAAAATCTTTCATTGTTTTGAAAAACAAATCGCTAAAGGAAGAGATTTATAATTTGAAATCTTTTAAAGTTTCCCTTAAGATAAAAATCGCAAGTTATAAATAAATGAGATAAAATTACTTACCTGTTTCTTCAAGTAAAGGCAAGAAATTGAACGTTGGCAAAGTAAGACTATTACCCTCTTGTGAGGCAGGTTGAGACTTCCTCACTTTTATCGGATTTTCATCGTCTTTATCTTCGAACAAACATGACGAATGAAAGTGTTTTCTCTTGCGAACACCTCGACTTGTCTTGTCTCTATCTGCATCAGATTCTAGATCAGTTTTCTCAACAGCCCGTTTCAGCTTCCTCCTTGCTTCTTCATATGTCACTATAGAAATAAGAATAATAGGTGCCAATTTTATGATCAAGATAAAATGAAAAAACAAAGAATGAGACAGAATTTACACAGATGAATAAAAAAAAGCATTATATCTCTTCAATTTAACACAAGCAAAAAAGAGCAATGAGAGAAATTATCTTACCAAACCAAGCACGAATAGTGGCTGGATAGGTGTTGAATTTTGCAGTGGGTTCCATACATTTCTTGGTCGCAATGCCTTGTTTTTGGGGGGCTAAATAAGTAGGATATAGACAATTTTCTCCATCTTCATTCATCCAATTGTACGCTATTATGCACACATCCAAATGCTTCTCATTACCAACAGTAACCTCAAGGTCTGCAATTGCATACTTTTTTTCTGAAAAAATATAAATATGAAGGAGGAATAAGCACACATTATATTACAGTATAATAATCAACAATATCAAATTCTTAACTGTTGCATCCCAGTTATAAATAAAAAATAACAAACTTTACATAACATTATTAATAAAAATAAGTATATGCACTCAATTAAAAATAAAATAACACCATACACCAAAGAGAGAGCAGAAAAAGCTGTTCAAAACAAAATTAATAAAAATGTTAGTCAATGCAATGATGACCTGATATCTCGTTGAAAAATAATTTCAATATAAGATACCTTAATCTGCGTACCAATGATAACAATCTTAAGCATTTCAATCACCTTCAAAAGGTTGAGATAGAAATTAGAACCATATACAATCACAGAGAGCAAAGCTAAAGTAATAAAAAAAAATATTTTAATTCAAATTAGTGCTTATTCCTGGTCTGCAGAGTCATGATTCTGTCTGTTATATTATATGACATATCATTCTTCTGCGTGCTGACTTTCATAAATGCATTCTAATAGAAAGATACGTTTCATTGTTGACATAGAAAAACATTAGCACCACAATCAACAGGAAATAAAGAGCGGAGCTATAATAATAACAAATTATATCACACCGAGCCAATATTCAGTTTTCATACCTCACGAATTTGCCATTGTCATAATTTCCAAACTATTCACTGAAGATCTCAAGTAAGTTGTGTCCAAAGATGAGTCCTTCAAGTTAATGTTCCTCTTGGTTGGTCATTTCTAATTATGTCTATTATTATATTTGAAAAATCTTTTCAATTTTTTACATGAAATTAATAATGTTTTCTCCTAGCTTATTCTATTCTCTGTAGAGAACTATTTGAATCGAGCCAAAATAACAATATGTATTAACTTCATAAATAAATAGATAGATAGAAAGATAAATCGATAGATAAATAAATATATTATAAAATTTGTGATGTTATTTAAAATGAACGCAGTAATGGGATGGCAATATTATCATTCTTGCAAGGTAGAACAACATATTTAGTTGTTACTTCATTAACAGGGATTATAACATTTCTTTGAGTCCATTTCATATCACCCAGATTATAAATTCCAAAGTAACTAGACTTGCATGGATAGTCAAAAAAATTTTTTTTTGTATCACAAATATTAGCAACAATCACAACATCACCACTTTCTAACTTCTGGATAGAGCGTACAGAGGCAACACTTTCTTTGTACTGGAAATAGCTATCTCGCCTGTGAACTGAACTTAAAGTGAACAGAGATGATGTCAATGTCTTATAATTGTTGCAAAAAAAGTGTTCAGTTCGGCCTTGTAGGGTATGTTGTACCAAATATTTTTACCATGTACCAAAGTTTTATGCATGAATGTAACTGCTGATATTCATGGTGCAGCTTACGTTGGTAACATTGTTCCTGCGTAAAATTTCGAAATCAGAATTGTGATTAGCGATATCAAAAACCTTGAGAAACACCGAAATTCAAATTTAACATTTTTTACAATATTTCCATACCCTACAAGGCCGAACTGAACACTTTTTTTATGTACCTGGAGGCCATATTGGGTCGGCCATTTTGATTTCCATAATTTTAACATCAGATTCAGTTTCTGCGACCCCAAAAAACCCCTATACTTATTTAATGTCTTGAAATATTCAACTTATTCCACTTGATGCATAAAATCCAACCCTTGTCGTTTTAACCCTTCAGAGCGAACCTTGGCCGATAAAAGAAAATACGTATCGAATATTTTTCATAGTTCTACAAATGTGCAAAGTTTCATTAAAATCGGTGAGTGACACTTCCGTAGGTTTACTTGTTAGATGAGACTGGAAATTAGCTGCCCTTTCAGAAAAATCATTCAAAAATTGTCTTTCAGCTAGCCTACGTAATAATTGTTGGGTTGGCTTGGTTGGAGATCTTAGCATCTGTTTGAAAATTCCCAAATAGCTTTCAAACGGAAATGCACTTATGTTTGAGATTTCTCCATACCTTTTACATCCTTATGAAGATGCAACAATCCATGAACGTTGTAAACACAAAACTTCTCTCCAAATACCTCTCTAGTAGAAGATAATATGACAAATTGAGCTATAAGATCTTTAGCAAATGAAAAAAAGTTTTCATCATCAATAAATTTTTGTACAGAAAATATCATAATTGCTATTTGAAGCATTAGAAATAATTTGTACAGAGTTTCAGCTACAACATCTTTCAATACTACACATCCTCCATAGAGCAGAAAAAATCTCAACTGGGTTCCCTTCCATTTCCCTAATTGCTCCAGTCCAACTGGTTTGCGGGTAAATTCTTGTGGAATGTGTTTTCGCAACTCCACCAATCTCCGAGAGATCTCAAGAATGTTTTCACCTCTCAATCGCATTCTTGATTTCGTGCCCTTTAAAACAAATTTTAAGTATCTTTTCACTACACCTTCAAGAACTAAATGGAATGGGTCAAGAACAAACTGAGAAACCATTTTTAAATTTAATCTTAGGAGAGGTGAAACCCCATCATGATGCTCTGGGTCTGATTGACAGATAAAATCCTCGTCTGATCTAAGCCCAATTATTTTGGTAGCGTAACACATTCTGTTAAAAATATAATCTCCTGGTTGCCTACACCTTTCACAAGCGTCATAAGCTGCATGACCCACAATACGTTTCACATATTGCCTAGCAGGTGCATCACATATAAAACATCTAATATAAATCTCATACTTATCTTTACCAACAGTTAAGCTATCATTCAATAACTACAAATACTCTACTAAAAATGAATGCAGGTAATCCTCAAGAGGGTCAGGTTTACCAGTGCCAACAAAAAACCCTATCACAAATGGCCTGCTATCCTTTAAATCCAAAGAACGACATAATATTGGCCAGACGTCTGTAACTGTACTTTTTGTCATATTGATCTCATCAATATTTATGTCTATTCCTATACGCGTATTGCAATCAATTTTTAAACCACTTTCCCTTACACGTTTCTGTAATCCATCCATCAAACCAACATGAACATATGAACCATTTTTTAGATTTTGAATTGCCGTCTCCCTGGCGAGTGTGATTAAGTGTTCTTGGATCTAAAGGCAATTCAGGATGTGAGGGCTTCAGGATTTTCAGCAATGCTCTACATGCATCTAGCGTTATATTATACTGCACATTCCATAAACGTAATTTTTGAGATATAGTATTGACCTGATTCTCTGTGTCACTCACCTCACTTGTGCTACAGGTGGAAGTTTCAGAGTTATTTTTTTCAAACAAGTCATATCTCACACGAATCATGTCCTCTTCAATATAATTCATTTCTATATCGTCATTATTTTCGGCATTGCTTAGCCTATCACTTGACAAACAAAATTTATCACAATTATTTGAATTATTATTGTGTTGATTAGAAATATTTAGATTGTTCAGTTGGTTGTCTTTATCACTACTCAAATTTTCTAATACTAAGTCATCTTCTATAAAATGAAAAGAAGTTGATAAATCTACTTCTTCATCTAAAAACTGCAAATCGCTCTCAGTGATTCCAGCAAACACTGCTGAAGTTTCAGATTTAGCCTGCCGTCTAATCTGCTTTAATCCTACAAATCTCCTCTGTAAATTGCTCATATTACAACTAAGAAACTCAATTTTATCACATTGAAATTAGTTTTACATCTAGAGTATCGGCTCAGATCTAAATAAGAAATGTACAAACTAAGCAAGCTGGAACAAAAATAATTAAACAAACTTAAACTAAGATAGAACTATAATACATTTTATTTTATAATGTTCACGGTATGATTATATAATAATAAATAATCATCTAAATATGGAAAAATTGTAAGATCAACGGCAAGACACAAAATAAGATTGCAATAGTTAAGTAGAAAAAGGAAGTCTGACATCAGCAACTAATTCCATCTAAATCAAACAAAACAAATAAACAAAATAAAATGTAAATATTGTTCTGAAACAGTAATACCTTTTACAGGGATTTTTATAAATCTCTTATAACTTCTAAAAAAAAAAAAATTTTTTTTTCAATAAAACTTCCAAAGAAAATTAATTTGCTCTTAAAATGTATGAGAACATATTAATATTATTTGATTTCAAAACATTATTTGATTCCAGGCAGATATGTTTATCTTTAGAAAGAAATAATATTCATACCTTCCATGAAGCAATCTAACTCACTCAAATGTTTACCTCTAGAGAAATCACGGAAGCTGAAACTAAAACAACAAGAAATTAGCAAATTTTTACATATTAAAGTTTGAAAACAATATATATTAACATCGAATTATTAGATTTTTGTTTAACGCAGAAAATTGACATTTATTTATTGCGCTGCAGAGGGATTAATTAGGCACATAAAATAATAAAAAAATACTAATTGATATAAAAAATATTAATTGATTAATTCATATCAGAATTCACATCAAAATTGTAAGTCTATATGTGAAAGAATAGGTTTCCAAATAAAAAATTGGAGAAAAATTGAAGATATAAATATTATTGTGCATTGTGATTAAAATATATATTGGAAAAATATATAAACATTAAAGTACTCAATAAAATATTATGTAGACTATTTTAAATACCAAAGGAAAAGTGGCAGAAAAAATTTGCAGTAAAATTAAAAGAAAGTGGCTCTTACTAAAAATCATTCTTTATTATAGGTTATGAGTCCTTTACTGATTAACCTCGCAATAATTTGCAAACAAAACATAAAAATTAAATACAATGAGAAGAAGAGTACTGAAAAGACTGTGAAATTTCAAAGATTAAGTGTGTTAAAATAAAAATCAAATTTTTTCATCCGCCTTATTTGTGCATGCGGATTTGGGTGCACATCGACCGTCAAATATTTAAAATTCTATTAGCGATTCAAGGCATTTGATCTTTCTTTTTATTGCTCAAATCGTACTTACCTTGACAATACTTATTCCAAGAAGAAAAAGAAAGTTCGAATCAAAGTTCCGTAAATTCGGTCACTCATCAACTATTGAGTAAAGAGAAATAGGCGGAAGTAAATCACTGACGGAAGTCATGGCAGCATTCACTTTTTTGACGTATCAACGCCACCTGCAGTCACTTGTATTGTTTGTTATTTTGCGCACAAAAAAAAATCACTATATAATTTTATCTGATCATGTATTTATGCTTTCTAGTTGAAAATAGCAATTTCACTATTCATTATATGTATAGTTGGCAAATAATTGGCTGATGCCCATAAGTTTATAACGGCCGAAGATACTCGAGTCATTCCGAACGACCACGGAACGTTCAGGCGACATACGAGATATCTTGTATCTTCGGGCGGCTTCGCCGCTCGGCGATTTTCGTTTGGTTGGTTCGGGGAACGCACGATTACGCGCACTCCAAACGAAAATTCGTTTACCAAACGTTCGCCCGTCGTTTGTGTGCTGGTGAGGTTAGTAATGCTGTTGTTTAGTACGCTTTTCTTTTTGTTTTTTCATTTGCTTTAAGAAATTGAATAGACAATTCTGAAACCGTAAACCGCTAATTTTCAATAATGTTTGTATTTACTTCTTCCATTAAACCTTTTATCATCATTGTTGGGCGACCGCTACGCTCTTCGTCATGAACATTTGTTCGTGATGTGTGTGTCTTTCTCTAAACAAACGACACCATTGCCTAACTTTACTGTCACTCATAACATTTGGTCCAAAAACCTCACAAAGTTGTCTATTAAATTTCCTAACGGCGAACTAAAGAACGGCGTTACTATAACTGGTTCAAGACACAGGCGGCAGACTCTTAAAACAATGGATTTAGGAAGCTGTTGAAACAATATCAAAAATGGGTGGAAGTCAATGATGAGTATGTGAAAAAATAAAGTAAGCTTGTAGAAGTTTTTTGGCCATAATAAGTTATTTTTATATGTTAAGATCTTTTTTTATTTCAAAACGGACCTTACTTTAAAAATAATAATAATTATATACAAGAGTAGACTGAAAAGATTTGAGCCTAACATAGAAACAAGTATTTTTTCGGTTAAATTCAGTTTTATTTTTCAACATAGTCTCCTTTTAAGTCGATACACTTTTTCCAGCGATGCTCCAATCTCTTTATATTAACCTGTCCTAACAGTAGTTGGCGTCTTGCTCAGCAAAATAGGCTTCTACGGACGTGATGACCTCGTTTGATGAAAATCTCTGACCTCCGAGCCAAACTTTGAGCTTAGGAAACAGAAAAAAGTCGCTGGGGGCCAGATCTGGTGAATACGGTGGGTGATCAATCAATTCGAATCGCAATTCGTGAATTTTGCCCATAGCGACCGTCGAAGTATGTTTTACAAAAACACTGACATCGACTAACACAAACGACTGTCAAACAATAACTGAGCGTCTAAAGTGGCTGAAATTTTCAGAGGTATTTTTCAAAGCATGTACAATTATAGTATCAAAATAGTTTTGACGAGTAACGACATTTACATGTTGAGGCTCAAAAGTTTTCCGACGACCTATGTATATGGTACAATATACAATATATATACATATATATTACATATATCGTATATATATTAAATATATATGTATATTATAATATATAATATATTATATAAAATATATAATATATTATAATATTATATAATTATTTTAATATTTATTTAAACAATATATAGAAAGTTATAAACTAAATAATTATCAGGGTAGTTAAATTAATCGACCAAAACTAGCCAATAAATTTGTCTAAGTTACGACTTTTTCGACTATATGGTTGTGGTCCTTTTAAAGTATAACAGACAATGAGATATTAATTAAATTTTTGGTCGATTAATTTAACTACCCTGTTGAATAATGTACTAGCAATATAAAAATAAAAAACATTCATAAAATATAAATAATTATATTTAATTAAATATAATTATATTTAATAAATTTAGTTATATTTAATTAAAAAAGATATCACTTTTTTACGATTTTATTCTATTTATGGAAAAGGAGCACACATAAATCAATTTTTTAAAACTCATAAAAAATCATACAAATATCATCTTCAAATCGTGACCTCTGTTTTCAGAACGTTTAAAGGATATATTATACATCTTTAAAAAAAATTGGTTTAATCGCATTATTTTTCATTAAGTAATATTCTAATGAAAACTTTGAAGTCGATTTTCTCGAAATAATATTTTGGCGTATGTGCCCTTTTTCCACATTCATGGCGTCCATTTTATTTATAGAAATTGTTGAGCATCGAACAGACGTTCCATTTATGTTTTACGAAATTTTCGAATACAAAGGCCTTTCAAGAGAATTTTATTTTAACCGAAGAAAACATCCGACACAGTCTTATAACATTTAAAAACGTTTTGTATACTGGGGTATCTATCATTGACACACACACACACACACACACAGAAGGGATAAAATGTGATAATCTTTATATTTATTACTAAAATAGTTTATAAAATCGTTCTGACTAATGTATCTCAAATAAACCTAATATAATATACATATATTCTGTATGTTTATATTATGACTAATGTATATCGAACCTACTGTACCTCGGCGAATTTATCACGGTAAAAAAATTTCCGCTCTCTTTATCTTCTTTGTTTACTCATGTATGATTTATGACTTCGAGCAATTGCTATTGTCATGATACGATGAATCATGGGTTGTTTATATTTTAAGATAGCCTTAATTATTGGTCAAAAAAAGACAATAGTGTTTTCTATGTATAGATATTCTGGTGAATAAAAAGGTATTAAATAATAAATAATAAATTATAAAATACAAATAACAATAAATAATAATAATAATAAATAATAGCAATAATTAATAATAAAAAATATTGCATGAAAATTGTAAAAGTGTTCTAACTGTGCTTATTTCGAATTATCATTAAAAAATCAGTAAAAAAAGAAACAAGAAAAAATTAAAAATAAAATATTAGTAATAGTAGTGATGGTAATAGTAGTAGTAATATATAGTAGTAATTCTTAATATTTTTTAAATTATAGATCAAAGTTAAAAGTTATAAATTATATCTTTTTATAAAGCAAATGAAAAGCAAGAGAGTGAGAGAGAGAGATCGGCTAATCTAACGGGATGTTACATATAGGTCTCGATGTGCCATTGTGAAATTGTGGAAATTTACGCGGACATTCAACAGCAGCGTGTGAATTTTGTCTGTAATTCAGTACAGCATTATTTCATCGTTGTTTAAGACTGACCTATGATAAAGACAGTGATGATGTTAGCGGCGATAATAATTCTATGTACGTTTTAAATCAGAAATTAATTTTTTATTATAAAGTTAAAACTCGTTTTTAGTCTTTTAACGTACTCATTTATTAGATATACAATTGTGACAGAAGATTTCAAAGAAATCTTTGGCAAATGTTTCTTTAAAGTTGAAACTTTGTCTGTACATCAGTGTACATAATGAGAAGTTCTATGAGTCTTAAATTTTTTACACTTATTCTATTGTATTTATTAAATTTTATAAAAATTTATACCTATATTGAAATTTATATAAAATTATATGATATAATAAAATTTATATGATAATAAATATTTAATATTATTCTTATTTTTATTTTATTTTTAAACAAAGAAACATTAAATAGAACAGTTCTAAGAAAACATACATTAATTTTTTATTAAAATTTATATAATTTTACTATTATAAAAAAATAATAGTAAAATGCTTTGCTTTGATTGATCAATTCGCTAATGTCAACAGTAATTCTACCTGCAAACAAGTCCGAAATCGTTAGTATAGTACGACTTTTATCTCCAACGTTTACGGTAATGCTCCACCCATAGACATATAATATGTAGACCCGAACATTGCCTATCTCTCCCGTAGTGAAATCGTATTGACAGATTAGAAAGAGACGGATGCTCAATACCGTAGATCTATCTTTGTCTAAAAACGCAGTGGAAGAGAACGAAACTTGCGATCATTGGTGAAATGGTCCCTGATCCGTCCCTAATCCATTCCACTCTTGAGAATACAAAAGATTGCAAAAGAAGGACAGATCTAAGGTGCTAAGCATTTGTCCTTTTCTAATTTGTCAAGACAGCTTCGGCCAAATGCTCGGTCTATACATATATTATATGTTTATGGCTCCGCCTAATTGTAAATATTCTGTTGTCCATGTGTCACAAACATATGAAAACTTTCTCTTTTCAAAATAAAAACTTTCTATTGTCATTTGACAACTTAAGTGATCCGTAAACAGACAGTAGCTGAAAATAAAGAAAAGTTTCTTTTTTTATTATATTTGAAGCTTTACAGGATTTCGGTTTGTATACTGCAACTTGAATACTGCAACTTGTGTACTACAAGAATTTAATTTATGACCTCCAGTGTATATAGACCGGAACAAATCGAAACTTCTGGAGCGAGTCAAATCATTTTTTTAATTAAAAATTGCTATATTTCGTAAAATATTCGTTATTGTATATTTTATAGTACCTATAAAAATAAAGTTTATTGTTTGATATATAAAGTGTTTTTGTTTGTGAGCTTATCGTGACGTATGTTTAGAATGTCGCATACTGCGAGTTCAAAACAGATATTTTGAAAAGACGTGAAAACTTTTATTTAATTCTCAGATAGCTGACAGCGTATAAGGTTAATATTGGTCATTTATCATTATTATAAGGAATTGCATTATAAAAAAGTGGCAGATTATAAATTCAAAAATAGTAATTGGATTTAAAGTTATAACGTTTTAAGTGAAATGTCACGAAATATCGGAGCGAGTCAAAATGCTATATAAATTCATAATAAGTCGAAAAACCTAATAAAATTACTACTACTATTATATATATATATATATATATATATATATATATTATATACATATACAAATAATTATAAAAGTAATTTATTGTCAATTTCAATATAAATTAGATGTTTATATAAAAATATTGTCTATATTTTAATCAGACACATGTATTTTTAAAAATGTATGGAAATGATCGGATAACCAAATGTTCACGTGATGGTGTAATATGATAAAGATTATTCCACCTTCAAAATTACAAGAAAAAGAATATTTTATTGTGCCACAACTGTTAAATTAAAATTATGTTAAAAATGTATAACTTGGTTAAAAAATTAATAAAATATATAATTTAATTTGTTATTATATTGAATTTACATTAAAATTTTTTCATTTAATGAATTTTGTTAATAAAATTTATAAAAGTTAAAAAAGAAAGTTTTACCCTTTTGATCTCTCCCAAAACTTTTTACATGAAAAAACAATTTGGAGTATTGTTTGTATCTATATATTATAGTATAATAATTAAAGAGTATGTTCAAAAAACGCATTTTTCTTAGCGTAATAACTCATTGTCAGTAACAAACCATTTTAGAAACATACATATTTAGAAAACAATTTTTGTAAGGAAAACTTTAAGCTTTTATATTGGAAAATCAAAAATTGTCGCAGACTTTATTGAGAATATTCGCGCGCGCGAAATATATTAAGTTATACATTGAATTTTAAAAATAGGTTAATTATTTATTAAAAAGTTAATGATTCGCACGAAACTTATCCTTACTTTAATTATTGTTTACTTTTAATTACTATTCTTTACTTTTAATTACTATTTTACTATTATTTTATCATTTTATTACGAGTTTAATATCCGAAACGTATCGATATATGAATAATAAAAGTTAATGACAATTGCTACTTGGAAAAGAAAGAAAGAAAAGATTTTGTGACAGAGAAAAAGAATTAGCAAAAAAGAAAGAAAAACATAAAATATGCCATTTTTCTCAAATTTAAAGAGGTTTTGGTTTACAATACAATTACAATTACAAATATATTTGCATGTATACATTATAAATTATAATTTTATATTATAACCTGAATTATATATATTATAAATTGAAAATCGGAAGATAAACAAAAATTGATTAGAATTGTCGTCGTCATAATTGTTTAATTTTAAAATACGAAATTGTATTAACAATAAGTTGAAGAGTATTAAGTTGAAGCGTAAAAAAGTTTATATTTTATAGTAATAAAATCTTATAATAAATATACACCGCAACACTAGTGTTTATATATAAATAACATTATAGATTACAAGAGAAGCCATTTATTTCTTATTTAATAATAAATAAATTGAATCAGTATTGACACGAAGTTTATAAATTTCTTTTGTATAATTTTAATAATAGAATTTTTTTTACTAATATTTTGAATTTTAAATTAGAGTTGTAGAATTTCAAATGGGAGATCTCTCATAAGCATAATCTTATTCTAAGTATATGTGCATTTCCGTGATTTCGAGATTATCATTATTTTTTTTAACGGAATCATTATAATTTTTTTACATAAGTCGATTCCTCGTAATATTTGGCAAAAAATTGTTAGAGTTGAATAACTGAAAAATGAATGGTTTTATGGAGATATGGTATATTTCATTCTGACACATATTTTGTCAAAACATATGAAATATCTTGTAATATACTCATTTTTCGATAATTTGAGGTGATGACGTGGAGGAAAGAAATTAACACAGTTTTTTTCCTAACAAAAGATATTTATTCTGTATAACTAAATTAAGAGTATAAAGAATTCGAATGAGACTTAGTACTGCTTCTTCGTACGATCGAGACGAGAGCTAAACCCGGAATGTCTCTCGGTTTCTTCGCTTGTACTTTTAGCGAAAAGAGAAAGTCACAATAATGTAGGCAATAAAAATTGGGAAAGGTCTGGGCGAAAGGGATGGAAACTTTTTCGTATAGAACGTGTTGAACATATGTGGAAATGCCATTATTTAATATGCAAAGATTTGCACGTTCGGGATTCAAGATTTAAACGCCATAAACCTTTACCCTTTTCTCGCTCGGACCTTACGTTGCACATATGTACGCCACAAATCTTACCTTAATAATTTTCTACATACAATGAGATAAATCAATCAGTGCAGAAGAAACATACTCTTGTGATTAAAAGTAATTTGCAATGTGCAACTGCATATTTTTCTGTTAAAATAACACTATATTTAAAAAAAAAATTATAATGATTCTGTTTAAAAGGTAATGATGACCTTGAAATTTCAAAAACTTCTTCACCTGGAATAAGAGTATGCTTATGACAAGATGTCGCAGTCCTACAACTTTTGTATAAAACATTTTTTGATATTTTGAGAAGCCTTGGTTTTCGAAAAATTGCAGTGCATTATTTAAAATGGACAATAGCTTATAATTGGCATAGAATTCGCTGCAGACAAAAATGCAGTAAGTTTATAATATAGATAAATCAATAATGCAAACAACTAGATGAAACTAAAGAATAAAGAAGCATCTACCCGAAAATGTAAACTCAGAATCGTACAAATTATAACGTCACAAGTGACATCATGTAATGGCACTAAAATGTTTAATTAATTTTTTTTTTCAGTATCTGAAATAATCTCGTTTTACGCATTATTTTATATTATTTTACATACACCATTCACATTTTTATATCCGTGTCGTCAAATCTGCCACAAAGTATGACATAGTCGACATCCCTCACTCTCAAAAAGCCAGCAATTACCCTTTCCTATACTCTTTATTTAATGAATGAGATATGAAGAACGCATAGAGAATGTGGAAATTCTTTGTTTTCCTCCAATGAAAAAAGTGGGCGTAGCCAAAATCCGAATAGACACGATCGAGAATGGACTAAAGAGCGTTGTGGAAGCTCGAATGAGAGAAAAAAGAAATATATATTGTATCTTTATTTCTTACTTTTTTCTCTTTCTTTACCCCCAATCCAAGCATTGTTAGTTATCCTAAGCGTTGTTAGACGTTGTTTGAATACTCAGTCTCTGACTACCCATGGTGCAATAAGCCTCGTGCTCTCTACCAAACGTAGTTAGTGCATAGAATATCAATCGATTCGTTAGGAACAAATTAAAACTGCAAGTTTTTTTGTGTATTGTGCTATATATTTCGCAATAATAATGGTCAAGATAGAGAATTTGGCTAATGAGGTAATTTGGACAATTCTGGCAAATAAGGATATTAGCATCAAGGACATCATAAATTTTAGTTCCACGTGCAAACAATTTCAGTACATAATCGGAGACAACATTCTCTGGAAGAGAAAGATTACTCAGATGTAAGTGTTTTATCTGTAAACTTTTTTATTATTTCACATGATTGGTACATCGCATAAAAAGAAACTTTGCAAAAATCAAAAAAATTTACGCGAAAAAATCCCCTTTTGAAACATTTAAAATGATATCTGGCATTTAAAAAATTTCGAAATATGAATGTAATTTAAGAAATTGTATGATTAATTTGTACCATTAGTTTTTTTCAAAAAATTCACAAAATTTTTGTTAATATTTAAATAGAACTTTCTGAATAAAATCGCGTAAATTTTATTAATTTTAAAAACACAAGATGATAGAAAGTCTGTTATAGTTTAAAAGATTTATGAAAACTTAAAAGCTGTATAAAAAAAATAATAGATTAATTTATTTGTCATCACTATCAATAACTATTTGTGCAAGATGTAAGAATAATAGCACAACTGTTAATGAGATGATTTTTCGTGCGAGAATAAATAAAAAACAAACTAGAAAACGCAAGAAGTAACTATTTTATACGAACTTTTGAGATTATATTTCAATTAAATAAGAAATATTAACATGCGTAAAATATTTTATATTATTATTAGTTTTAATAGATAATATATACATTATACATAATAAACACAAAAACTATGTGGTTAATAAATTATTAAGCCCACGTAGAAATTTTATACGAAACTTCGGTTTGATGATTGATGATTCACGTTGGATTTACTAATAAGTCAGATTATTTAAGGATCTACACAAGTAAGATTATTTAATATTATAAGAATCTAAAAAATTATTAATATTTTATTATAACAAAATAGTGTGTGTGTGTGTGTGTGTGTGTGTGTGTGTGTGTCCATCCACGTTTTTATCAAAATTTAAACGTTTCAAAAATTTTTTAAGCTACAGCGTTCCAATTTGGCATACAAATAAAGTAGTACAACACTGTCAATTACTGTCATTTTTATAAAAATTTATACTGTAATTTCATACTTTAAAATTATATTTTGTCAAAAAATGTTTGCGGTTGCTCTAACTTTCATAAATTTTGACATATCAAGATAAAATATGTTACATGAATAGAGTTTATTAAAGAATTATTGGTATTGAGTTTGGCGAGGATTGGTGAAAGGATTTATTTTATAGATTATTTAATATAATTTTGAATTTTTTAGAAATGTGCATTTTTAATTCTCGCAAATTTTGACATATCAAAATTTTTTTGATATCTCAAAATTAAAATAAATGTTTTGTACAACCTATTGATTAAAATAATTTCTTTAGTATTTTTAAGTAGTTCTCTCACAGTTTTGTCAATACATATAATAATTTTTTATTATAAAATAAATAACGCGCTAGCGCGCGTGGCTTGGCGTTTATTTTTTACCTTTTCTGGAAACGTAAGTTTTTAGGGATATTATATCATTATTTTTTAATGTTATAAAATTTTGTTTTTTATTTTCTATTTATTTAATTACCTTGTTTATTTAAAGTATATGTAACATTTTGTTCCTTATATTTTTTATATTGATACTTATTTGTAAATTCGGAAATATGTAAAAATCATTGTTATCTAATTGCATTTGTCGAGAATAGAAATACTGTAAAATATAGAATGCTTATTAAACTTTTTTTTATTCTCTCTATCTCTCTTCTTTCTTTCTCTTCAATATTATTTGTGTGTATGTGTTTTTGTAATTTATTGGTTGTGCGTGCGTGCGTGCGTGTGTGTGTATGTGTGTGAGTGTGTGTGCGCGCGCGCGCGCGCGTAATATAAAATTCGACGAAAATATATTTCGTCATGTTATAATAACAGTAGCATGCAAATTTTCTTACTACTTATAATGCTTTACCACAATCACGCCATACAATATTAGTTATACTAAAACATTGCATAAAACAAAATAAAATATATTTTTGTAAATATGTATTTGAAAATAGTGTTTTGCGGAAAACGTTTCACATTTCTTACAGACTTAATTAACATCTTAACAATTTCGATATATAAGATTATTGAACATCGTCAGTTTCTTCAATTTGATTTAAATACATACGAGTCGTTGTGTTCAATTTTTTTTAGTATGATTTTTAGTATGAAAATTAGTTAAAATATTTTCTGTTTAAATTTTAGATGGCCTTCTATAAAGAAATTCTATTACGACAACATGGGCAAATTACATCTCGCCAATATTGACATTGTAAAAGAAGGTTTTAAATGTAGGACAGAATTATTGCATTATGTGTCTCGCATGTCTAAGATGTATTATTACTGTAATGATCGATATCAAAACGGAGATATTTTCATAAAAGATATGAATGATTTAAAGCTCTGTCCGGATGAAGAAGAACACTCCATGAATTATTTTTTCATATTTGATGAACTTATTAGAATCGTATATACCCAAGATCCACGGTAAGACTAAATGTGAATTTTAAAACCATTAGCATATATAATAAATTAATGTATTAATCGCATAATAAATATTTACATATTTTTTTAGCCAATCCAATTTAACAGAAAGATACTACAGCATACAAATATTTCAATGCCTTAACAGATATATTTTTAAATTAAAATGTCAAAAATTTAAAAACACACCCAAAAAACAACGGCGTTTGGAGGATATAATTATCATGATATTACAATGGTATCATCCTGATAAATATATTACTAACTTACTTATAGATGAATTCATAGATAATTTAGTGCAAAAAGTATTAAAGTGTCTAAAAGATGAAAATCCCACGCATCCTTTATTATCAATATCAGTTGAACAATTCTCGATTTGGAAAAGTAATAATTCTGATAAGAATTATTGGAGCGAAGAGGACGCAAAGACGATTAAGCGTACACTCGATAAGACTATTATAACATTTGATTCCTATAAATTTTGGATGGAATTGAATCAAATAGATACGGACGCGTATGATTACACGGTATGTAATTTTTTTACACATATGATATTTTTTATTAGTTATAAATTATAATTATTAAAATTCTACATATAAATTTATAATGTAGGTATATGTGTATTATATACAGGATATTTCAGGAGGAATGGTAAACATTTTAAGACGTGATTGTACATATCATTTTAAGCAAAAAAGTTTATATAATAATTCTTTACATGATATTGACATTATAATTATCCTTATTATATCTTAACGCTTTTATTGTTTTTCTACAGATTAAAGAAAGAAAATTGAATTATAGCCATATGTATTGGATGTTAATGTATACCTGCGTGGCGAAAAAATTGGGCTTATATTTTGAAATATCAGCACACTTTCCGATGGGCTCTTTTTTTAACATCCATTTGGTTTGGCAACCCAGGTAATATATATAAAATTAACTTTCAGATTACTTTGATTCTGTTTTTCCTGGTATCTTATTACACGCATAAATAAATACACTCTAATAATTACATATATACATATAGATATATATAATATAAAAAAGGGGACTTATAAATACCTCTAAAAGTTAATATTTTCCAGAAATTGTTAAATTATATTGTTCAAACATTCTAAAATGTAGATGAAAAAGTTATATTAATATAATAATCTTCAATTATGGTAGTATGACTTTTCTCTAGAACAGCAATTTTATAAGTGTGAGCTTATATTTCGTAGATTAATTCTTTGATATTTCTACTTCTATATACATCTATATGTCTATATACATTTACGTCTATATACATCTATGTGCAAAATGATTGATTGAAGTCGACAAGTGAATCATATGTATGATCTCATTTGTAAAATTTTAGATTAACTTGATCTGTTACAAAAATTAAAATCAACAATTAATTTTTTTAATACTTGTAGTCGATAGGATGTCGATAGGAGAGAGATATACGGGAAAGTAACTCTCTTAACTCTTTATTACCTTTAACTCGTAGAAACTCTTTATTATCATTACTCTTCTAAATTCTCAGAGAGAGAGACGCGTTCGACCGAGCGGTCGCCGTTTATAAACACAGTTAAAACGCTTATTCTTTTAAATGAAGCCAATCACGGCATGGCACGTTTCGTCAAAAGTATACAATAAAGATCGAGGCAACGGACAGATAAGCATACACGAAAACACGACAATGACCCGACACGAAAATAATAACATAATACATATACTGGTGACTTATTCCACGGACATCCCGTTACATCAGATACCGCTAACATACTTGTTCAAAATAAAGATATTATATTTTATATACTTATTTTATTAGTTTAAGAAAATATATTAAATATAATAATATTAAAACAAAATCAAGCGAATTTTATACTTTCTGAAGAATTTTCACTTATTGCAAGATGGTGATGATACTAGATGTTTCTCTAAAGTCAAAAAATTTCCGTCTAAAATATTTTTTGGAATATATATTGTTTTCGAAACATTCAAATGTGCACATATAATTTAAATAAATACATATTTTGTAGTTCATATTTATAACATATTCATTAACTTTATATAACACTTACTCATAACATTTATTTTTACTTTACGAAACTCATGTATATACATATAATTTGTTTGAAATTATATATCTTTTTAATCCAATCATCTTTTTTTAGCGAAAATGTCGATGTATTAATCTTCGAGCTATAAACAATTAAAGACAAAGGCGTATTATGAGTTCACATTTAGCGGCGCATCTAGAGGCAATCGCGTAAAAAAACTATTTTGTACCACATTTATAGCATATTTATGCTACTCTCGATAAATGTGCCCTTGGGTACATTAATTTGCGCCTCTAACTTTAGAGGCACGCATCTATCTCTTAGATGTGCCTCTTTATTAGAGGCACTTCTAAGAGATAAAGCAATAGTTTCTTTTTACAAAAAAGATTCCATATAAATTAAAAAAATTATCATTAAATGGATATTTGTTTAGAGCATCTACATTGTACTCGTACATGTGTAAATGAGCATGTTTCTTTATTGTTTATATAGGAATTGTGCAGAAAGTACTAAATGTTTTCGCATTTGGATACATGAAGATGAAGTGAAGATTTATGCCATAACAGAATGTTTACAGGTGCCTTATCCAAAAAAGATAACTTCAAAATTTGTAAGTAATTATTTATATACCATTTTGATTTAATCTTGTTTTCGACAGAAATTATTGTCTTGTTCATAAGTGGTTAATTCCATCAAATTTTTCATACGAAAACATGTAAAAAACGTATCTAAATACAGGAATGTATAACAGGAACTGTTTATAACTTTAGTTTTAGTTAGTAAAGATCTTGTTATGTGACTTGAGTTTATTTAATAACTTATAAATAAGAACTGCAACAATAGCTATCGATTATAAAATTTGGCAACTCTATCTAAATCTATTTTTTATTTTTTTCACACATTTGTAATTGAAATTTTGTGATTACAGATGATTTCGTGATTAATTCAAAATTTAATAACTGTTTTCTTCTTTTTAAGATAACGGAAGTTTTAATGGAAATTTTGGGTTACTATTGTTTGTGGCCAATGGACAAACCCTTTCATCAAGCAATATCTTCACCGCTGAGAAACTATGAAGTGGTAAGAAAATTGCATTCACTCAATGTAAATATTACACATTAAAGACATTTTATTATTTTAAGTAACAAATTAGTATATAATTAAACATATAATCTTACTAATTATTTCGAATCCAAATTATTACATCAAAATATTTAAATAATATAATAAAAACATTAATTATGTGTTAATTTTTCAGTCAATATGTACTCCATCAGATCAAGAAGTTTACGAACAAAGATCGCCTGATGTAAAATATGCAATTGGATTGACTGTTAGACATAGACATATATATAAGCATAATATAATTAAAGACATTGCTGGTGTCATAATAGGATGGCACAACGAATGCCGAATTGAACGTTTTCAGGATCCTTCGCGATACTGTAATCAGTATTACTTTAGAAGCCAAAATTACCGGTATAACATCGATAATTGGCAATCGCAACCATACTACGTTTTGTTACTTGATAATGACCTGTGTTATGTGCCACAAAGTACGTATTATTATGCTTCATTTTAAGTTATATTTGTATTTTATTCTGTGATATATTTATTTGTATTACATAGAATGATACATTTTTTATTTCATTTTTTATTTTTATTTTATTTTTTTCTATTTTAGGCGTTATATCGATATGCACCTCAGAATGGATCAATAATGTAGAAATTGGAAAATATTTCTGTAAATTCGAAGGTACTCATTATGTGCCAAACGAAATGCTACGGAAACATTATCCGAGCGATGCCGCAGTCGTTCGCGAAATATTGAGTAATATTTAATTATAATATTAGGAATATATTAATTAGGAATATAATAATTTAGTATTAGAAATATTGAAATGAGTTTTAAATGTGTATATAGCAGGCCATTTCAAATCAATGACTTTTTTCCCCGTCCATTTTTTATATGCTTCATTTTTTTCATGTTTTTGTAACTATTGAAAGTAGCTTCCATGAATTTTTTAAAATTTTTATCTCGATTTTTAAATTATACATTTTTAAAAAATTGATTTTAAAAATTTCAAATACCCACACAGCACATGTAAATTCCGAGAATGTTCTGAGAATATCACAAAAGTATATTGCGTATGTTCTAGGAACATTCGAAATACATATACTGCGATATACTGAGTATGTACTAAGAATGCTACTATGTCCGATTTTTCCTGCTTCTCAGTACATACTGAAAATATCTTTTAGTATATAATAAGTATATCTATAGAATGTCTTGAGTATGACATTGGTATATACATATATGTACTAATAATGTACTAATAATATACTCAAGACATTCTATAGATTAACTTATATTTTCTATATTTTATATATAAATATAAATGATATATGTTACCGTAAACACCCCATATTTGTTTTTTCATATACTTACTAGTAAAAATATGCAAATTTTGACTACTAAGTATACGGAAAAACAGATTTCGAGTGTTTACGGTACATATATATATATAATCCACTTATATTTATACTATAAATTTAACTATAAATTTTACTATAAATAAAAAAAATTTGTGTAAAATATTAACATTTTGTTCACACATGAAATCTTTTTATTCAAATTCCTTAAATATATGTTATAATTGCACATATATTATTTGAACGTATAATTGCACTTTTATATTTTTTTATATAAACATTTTACTTATTATTATTTATTATTATATATATGTATATAATTAATTTCACATAAGAATACATTTAATAATATCTAACATATATTTAATAAGCTATATGTTGTTACTGAAATTAACTTTTAAAATCATTTTAAAAATCATTGTAACGGTCGCTTTTCGCGAGCTCGGAATAACTCGGTCGGGATCAGGGCTCGTAAAAAGGGTGAGACAACGAACGTAGCATTTCGGTAACAGATGTAATTTATTAATTTAGGTGTCTGTATGTACAAGTGTTCGTGCGTGTGTGTGTGTGGGTGTGTAACGCCGGTCGTTAAAGCCCGTGTATTATGCGGGTCTTTAAATCGCTTCGGAGTGTTTACGTCGCCCGCTAGACGCGGGGTCGGTGCGGCGCGCGGGGCGCTCGGTGTTGTCGCGACGCGAGTCGGCGCGGGTAGAAAAACGCGTCAGCTGAGAGCGGCCGCTCTCTTTGATATATCGAAGAGAGCGCAATCGAACGGCGCGCGTATGAGTCGGCCGGATTTCGCGGACCGTGATTTCGGCGTGGACGCGACGGCTCGGCGTGTCACGGCCGTCCGTATGGATTGCGGGGGGAGGAACGCACTGACGGTCGAGAACCCTCGACGAAGGCGGCGGAGCTCCACCCGCTGACGTCAGCGCGCTTTTTGCGGGGCGCGGTCGGAACCCCGGACTCCCGAGAATATCTCGGGGGAGACAGAGTACACTCTACCTCGAAGTCGGGGAACGGTGGAAGCGGAAGCCGGAAGTTCGGAGCACGGAGATTATCTCCGCAGAGGCAGCGTACGCGTCTACCTCGGTCTCTTATTCCGGGCGGAAGGATTCTCCGATACGACGGAGTCGGAACGGTATCTGAGAGAGCTCTTATCGCGAGCTCTCTTTTTATATGGATCGAGTAACGGGATCGGAGGCTGGATCGAAGGAGAGGGAGTGGGGGTGATAATCCTCGGCTTATTTCGGCGCGCGTCGGGCATTTTCGGGGAACCGTGTTTAACGGTTGAATAATTAAATGTGGCGCTCAGCGCCTGCTGCCCTGCCCGGCCGGTGTTCGCCGGGCGCAGCCTTCCGACGGATGGACGGTCGGGAACGACGCGGGGGCGTCGTTACAAAATTAATTGCAGTAATAACTTAGCTCTTACTTAATCGCACACTATATAATTAAAATATGTTATAAAACTCACTTGATTTTTGCGAATCCAGAGTTTCACTTTTATTTTTTACATATCCCATCTATATATATATATATATATATATATATATGTGTATATGCGGAGATACTTTTTCTTTAGAAAGATTCTGCAGAGATCACAAAGTGATAATTGATATAATAAACGACAATTGATAATGACGTCCTTTTTTTGTGCAAATAACGCTGTAACATATAATGAGAACTTCATATAAGAATACATATATTAATATATATTAGTTGTTACTGCAATTAACTTTTAAAACGGTTTTAAAAGCCTAGTTAACATATTATTTTATATGTATGCAATATCTTTCATTCATTATCAATGTGTAATATACAAATATAGAGTATTGGCATACATTAGTCTTTTAAGATCGTTTTAAAAGTTAATTGCAGTAACAATTAGCTTACTTAATCGTACACACTATATAATTAAAATATGTTATAAAACTCACTTGATTTTTGAATCCAGAGTTTCACTTTTATTTTTCACATTTACATCTCATCTATATACATATGTATATATGTGTATGCGGAGAACACTTTTTCTTTAGAAAGATTCTGCAGAGATCACAAAATGATAATTGATATAATAAACGACAATTAATAATGACGTCCTTTTTTGTGCAAATGCTGTAACATAATAATAAGAATTTCACATAAAAATACATATTTTTGATTGACATTATAATATTCGATTGTGAGGTTATAATTTGCATTAATGAAGTTAATTTGTGTGTTTATAATTATGAAGTATTAATAAATCATTGAATAGCTTTTATAAAATACCCTTTTTACATTTAATTTATTTGAAAATAAAAAGGATTACCTGCGATTAATCACAATCGTAATATAATTGCACCAGATTGCACATAGCACTTGCACGTGGTCAGTGAAGAAGAACAAGGAAAAGACAAATGACGGCAATAGCGGAAATTACGTATCCAAAATGGCATACATATTCGCTCATAAGTAAAAATGCGCGTAATTCAATAGTATATTATGAGAATATACGAAAAATAATATATTATAAGAGATATTAAAAGTACATTCTGAGAATATACGAGAATATACGAAAAATAATATACTACACAAGATGTTCTGATAATATCCCGAGAATATACGAAAAATAATATACTACACAAGATATTATAGAGATGTTCTCAGTATATTACGTACAGTACGTACATTCACAGAATGAATATAGAATATTCGTACGATATCATGTGCTGTGTGGGTATCTATAACTTAAAAAAAAATATTATTATTAAAAAGGTGGTTATCTTTTTCTTTGAATATATTTTTCTAAACAAATATTGATAAATTAAAAGAAGAAAAGAACCACGCACTAATTATATTTAAAAAGTGGCCGCCGTTAAAATCGATCAAAAGAATGGAAAAGTGTACTTTGTGTGATGCTGATCAGAAATTCAAATAGCACGACCTTCAAATATGCTAGTTTTTAAGCTACGAGCCCATAAATGTAATATTTTTGCTCATTTTTAGATAAAAAATAGAAAACTGTGAGTTCGCAGCTTAAAAACTAGCATATTTTGAAGATCATGCCCATTTGAACTTTTGATTCGCATCACACAAAGTACATTTTTTCATATTTTTGGTCGATTTTAACGACGGCCACTTTTTTCACATAATTAGTATGTGGTCCATAAAAAGGAAATACTTATTTTATAGATCGGAATAGTGCAAAATACCAAAAAGTGCGATTTAAAAAAAAAATTGAAAAAAAAAATCGAAAAATAGTCTAAAAATATCGAAAATATCTGAATCCCCTCTGCGTCAATAGCTACAAAATTTTGTTTTTAAGTCTAAAATGTTATAAATTTTTTTGAAAAGAATTTAAGAGGTTTTATTGAGGAAAAAAAGAATATTTTGATAGAGATAAGGCTCAGTTATATTCGAATAAAGGATTAAAGGAATAGGCTAATAAGAGCCGGTGCGTCGGAAATAAGAACGCAAAATTTTGTATACTTATTCTTTATTTCTTTAGAACGTTTCGGTCCTTTTTTTGGACCATCTTCAGCTTAATGTGTGATACAATCTGATGTATAATATAATACTCATTATTATATTATATTATAGAGAAAATATCTGAATCCTCTCTTCGTCAATACCTCAAAATTTTTGTTTTTAAGTCTAAAATTTATACATTTTTTTTTTTAATGCGACTTTGGCCCGATATTTTTCTCAAAAATATCTTTTTAGGGGGGTCAGAAAGGAATATAGGAATTAAAATTATGAAGCAAAATTCGTGCCCCGTGCACATTATACAAGTTTTAGCGAAAAAAATTAATTTTCGCTATAACACTGTAACATCCGCGTATGGCTCTCGTAGCCAATTTATATCCAATTAATATATATTTCTTGAAAAAATTCGAAAAAATCTCATTGAAGAAAAAAAATTTTTCGGTTAAAATTGACTAAAACACTATTAAATATTATAAAATTTTTTTATAATTTTTTCAATATTTTTTTGAAAAATACATTCAAAAACAAAAAATTACCATTTTTTTATAAACAATATTTTTATTTCTCTTCAAGTTATAGATATTTGAAATTTAAAATCAATTAAAAAAAAATGTATACATATAACTCGAAAATCGATAGAGATAAAAATCTTAAAAAATTCATAGAAGCTACTTTCAATAGATACATAAATATGAAAAAAATGAAGCAAATAAAAAATGGTCGGAGAAAAAAGTTGTTGATTCGGTATGGAATATACAAATACACATATACATATATTATTCACTCAATCGATCAATCGAATGAATCAAACTTTTCTCGGAAGTTTAAAAGAATAATATTGCCTGTATTTCATTATGTCAACTGATTTTTGCGCTATGGGCAACTGTTATAATTAAGATTGTATATCTATATTATTTTATTCTATTTTATTTTGCATTACATACATATAAACGAGAAAATGGATCAAAAATAGGTCTATATTACGATTACTACTGTAAATCAGAGCAGCGGGACTAGGTTGTAATGAACGAGACAGTTGCCTGTAAAAAATTTGAAGGAACACATAAACGGCAATACACACTGATAATCGTGTGTATTAATAAGCCACCTGCTTATTCTATTTGATGTTTTGAAGATTCGAAGTTTGATGTACCTATTCAGCCTTACTCCACCACTATATTTTTCACAACCATTTTTTTTACAACTTTGAAATTTTGTATTTTGAAAACGAAGCAGTTTAGGGCATATGTATATACAATGTTTTCTTCATATAATATGTCAAATAATCCATTTTCTCGATAATTTCTAGATATAGTAGTTCTGAGAATATTGGAGTTTATCGAAAGAAATACATTAAAACTGTGAGTAATCCCTTCTGAGAAGATGCGTTGTGTGCAATCGATAATAAGTAAAAACACTTTGCCAGCTATATTCTTCTTTTCTTGATTATGTTTCATAAGTGTCTTAAATATATTATTATACCAAAATGCGAAACCATTCGATTCTTTCATTGAGACATTTTTTTGTAGCAACGAGTAATCTGCTCTCGCAATATTCTGACACACTTTGATTTTCATTTTAATTAATTTCATGTTTATCAGACTGATAAGGAAATAGTTGTTACTATTAACATTTGTGCAAAATATAACATTTTATAATTTTCTTTTTCAAATCGTTAACGTCAATTTGTTGCATTGTGATTTTTTTACTTGTGTGTGCTAGCAAGGTTTGAACAAGAGAACAAAAGAATTTCATGCGACGTCTGCTTTGATTATAATATAAATGTTATAATTACATATTTTCTTTCTCTAATCGCTGCCTAAAGTTTTAAATAAATTTTTCAGCATCATATTGACTGGCCTCATCATCTCTTTGAACAGGATTTTGCAAAATCTCACTTCTGTTTGGAGAAATCTAGTAGAATATCGTAACGGTTTATTAAATGCTTCACAAAACTATATATGTGTCTATCACTTGTTTCCTATTTTTTTAATTGAATTCGAATGCTTTCTGACAAAGTGGCTCCAAGATAATAGCGTTCCTCAATGCTTTCCACTCTCGATACTATTTATATAATTGTTTGTCAGTAGTAAGTGGGCATGTGTATGGCCCGTCATAACAAACCCCCACCACTCGGCCACTGGCATCGGCCCCCCACCACTCGGTTACTGACGCTGTCAGATATGGTCCGTCAAACTAACCCTCACCACTCGGCCGTTGACTCTAGAGAGGGGAATGGTGGGGGGAATGCCGATTGGTCCCGCCGGTGAGACAAAAAAAGGGTAATAAAACGTATTTGCATAGGTCCCGGTGCGTCGAAGGAAATCTTCGATAATAAATACGGTAAGAAATAATTGAAAAGGAAGAGATTACGCAATATTATATTTAAGTAGACGACTAATGACATGACAGAGGGGTGACAAAATTATCCGACAAAATAACGATAAAATGCTGAAGTCGCCGTGGTATACCGAAATCATTGTAGGGAGTATGACATCCCCGTCTACCTCTTGCGGTAGAGCGAATGGGCACCGACGTCCATGTATAGCGCTGAAAAAAGTTAACACAAGCATTTATTTCGGCCGAGCGCTTACTCAGCGTCGCATTGCCAAATATCGTCGATAACAAAGGAAACAAAAAGATATACAAAAAATACAATCGGCCAGCGTCCGTAATTATGGCTAACCGATTACTCAACGTCACATTGACGGGTACTATCGGCACCTCAGGTAACAAAAAGAGTTCTAATAAAAAACACGTGCATTAGCATTCTAGTAAACAATATAGTTAGGAAGTGCAGCATGGACATTTGTTGGATAATAAAACAGATATGATCAGGCATGGGAGTCTGAAACGCAATATTGAGACAGCTGATGTTATCGAGGTCGTAAATTACCCTAAAGTTTTTTAAAAGATCGAGTTTCTGTTTTGCTATGAGGTTAGAGAATGTGAGAAAAATAACAAAAAGTACAAGTAAAAAGTTTGACACACATTTATTATTACTAATTCTTCATATAAATTGATATTACAAATACATAAAGTTTAAAACGATACATAAAAGTATTTTATTGAAATTACTGAATTACATATGATATCAGTTAGCAACTACGTTAACATGCTTCTTACTTCAACGAAGAAAAATTTTGCGAAATAAATGTACGACTAATCGGTCGTTGTGTTCGCAATTTTCGGTAAAAAGAGTAAGAAACTGATTAAGATCGTAACCGACAGACATATAATATAGAAATACACAGCTATATTGTCCGCAAGTTTGTGAAAAAAATCCTTGTAGTTGTCGAGTGTTCCATCGGTGGATGATGGAGTTTCGTCGAAGACGAAGGAGAAATCCGGGCTCCAGGGGTGGTATTCCATAGCTGTCGAAGTAGGTGCCTGTTTCGTGTTCATCGAGGAAAAAGGCGACCCAATGTTCTCCAGGTCGATTATGATCGTCTGTATTAGCGACGACAGCCGTCGACCTCGTCCACACTCGGAACTCTGTCGGCGGGATAGACACCCGCATGCCTGACATCGATATGGCTCAATGCTCGTAGAATTTCGCAAGAGTTCATTTTTTTGGTACAACGACGAACGCGTGGATCCTGGTATTATTTGAATAACTTCGGTTTTTATTTCTCCCGCTGTAACTTTCTCGCTCGTCAATTTGAGCTTCGCAAGTCTTTCTTCTTTTTCTTCTTTTTTTTCAATCGCCTGCTCGGCTCTCGACAATTTTTTTTATCTCTAATACATTATCCGTTTGAGCTTTAATATTATGAATTAGAACGGAATTGCCATTTACGTTGCTAGCAGAATAATCCTTGTCGCAGCTGGTTTTCACGCTTTCGTAGCTGACGTCGTCGTCGCTGTCACTCAATCGATAATTTTCGGGGGAACTACAAGTATCGGGTTGACTTACGCTGAGAGTATCGCTGCTGCCGCTATTATTTTGATCGAGTAGCTAAAGTTTCAATTTGTAAACGTTATGTAACGCGCAATGAAAGATTTTTCGAATTCCGTGATGAGCGCAATATTGTCCGCACTCTTCATCTAACATTAGATTTTTGAATGCTGGAGAGATACCTTCCAAATTATATATCTCTCTGGAAAGTAGATTTCGCAAGTAGTGTGCTTTTTCACTGCCTCTAACGTAAATGTGACGCGTGTGCCTTATAATTTCACATAAATGCAATGTAAAATATTTTGGATTAGTCTCGCCGTCGAACCATTCGATCCCATGATAATTTCGTGTGAGCCAGCAGTTTTGTCGTCTTACTTTTTCGGGTAATTCAGTGAACGGATGCGGCGGCATCATAATCCAATGGTCGACGATCGACGCGTTAATCGCAACAACCGCGACTTCCTTGGGAAGAAACTTCTCGCTCGCATCGCGGAAGCCTTGTATGTCGATGACTATATCCATATTGCGAAGAAAAAACTTATACGTTTTGTTGACGAGGTTTAAGTTTTTCACGATCCGTCGACGAGAGCGTCTCAAAAGAAACTGATATTTCTTTTCGTTACATTATAAGTTTTTTTCTCGTGAAACGCATCGGTGAATGAAAGTAAAGGAGGGTGGGGATAAGAAAAATACGTAAAAATTTTTAATCGAATATGCTGCAACGAGAAGCATACCGTGATAAAAAATTTAACCGGAAAAATCGACAATGACTTGACGAGACGTGTCGATTTCTATTACATTATCAAATTCTGCGTAAACAATACAGTTAATTGTCTCGGTGAGCGCCTTTTCGAAACGTACCTCTAATCGTAAACTACCGTGTCTCACGAGATTCCAATGACCGGCGCAATTAGCGGACAAATCAGGTGTGAGATCAAAAGCAAAAAGAGTGTATCCCTTGGAATAATCATCTCTACTTGTAGAATTTCCCTCGTTTAAGAAATAGATGCCCGTTCCCGAAAAGAGGGTTTGATAAGCATCGACGTAAAGCGGTTCTTCCGGCGAGAAAATCGGCTGTAACGGTCTACTAGGAATTTGTGTACCGTCGACGTACAGAGAGAAGAAAATGCTGCAATTTTTAAAATTAAACGGATTTAATTTTCTATCTCCATTAAATGCTTTGTTATTAACGAAACCGACTATTATTCGTTTCGGCAGTTGTCCGAGTATTACGTTATCTAATGATTCCCCCACAACACCACTGTGAATCGTAAATGTTTTAATCTCGACTCTCGTAAGCGGATATTTAGCCGTAACTTTACTCACCATTCTAGCATGTGCGAGTAACACTCCGGCACTTAGTTTCGCTCTTCTCACTAGCAAACTGGCATCGAGAATATATATTTTCGACATGCTGTTGCTTTCCATGAGACAAAATGAATCTTTCGAGCGGACGAGTCTTAATCTTACTTCCACGCCGTTAATTAAGAATTTGTCTTGATTGAAAACGTCGCAATGCAGATGTCCTATAAGATCTATCGCTCGCCCATTGCGAATGTAATGGGCGCGTCTCACGAGAGCGGTATTGCCTTTCGATTCCAGCGATTCGTCCATGCGACCCGGTGTGTCCGCGTCCCATAGACACGAGGTTAGATGGGAAGTTTTTGCGGAAGAGGAATAATTTAACAATGCCTCGATGTACGCGCGGTACGCGTAAGCGTTGTTTGGAGGCGACACGAGCTTTTGATTGAAATACACGTCGATCTGATTGAAGACGGAATGAAGTAAATGATTTACGGGTCCTACGACGGTCTCTGCGGCTGCGCCGGTTGTTCCTGGAGCTCGAGCCGTTGAATCGTCGCCCGATTTCACGCGCACGCGAAGATACAGCAGGGTATGCGTGAGATCTAGATATTCTTCTCCGTGACCAGGGACGACGAATACTATTGGTGAATCGTCTGAGAGAGAGGTCACGGGTTTGTAATGAATCCATTGCGAGCTCTCGATACTAGTCTGCGTAGGCGGTAAAGAAAAGAGATCAAGTTCGCTCTTTAAACACTCGTTCGAATGCGTGTGAAGAAAAGACATACTTCACTAACAATTGTTTCGTCGTTGTTGTCTTCGTCGTGGTTAAATGTGCGTGAATTAAAATAGCGTTGTTTAAGAAAATATATCATATACTGTACGTTTTTTGCCAATTTTACGTCGTTTCGCAGTTGTGTTGAGTCTTTTTACCCTCGTACGGGTTTTCTTCCTCTTATTCTTCGAAGATTTCATTTTCTTTTTTGCCTAGATTTTCGATAAACTTTTCTTATTCGAGAGACGACGTTTAACGATGCGCGTGTCAAGCAAAGGGGAAATGAGCTACGTATATTTTCGCATCCGATTTATATCCCGAACCTTTCATGAGGCTAGTTATTTTTTCTTTAGCCTGTCTTTTGAGATTGTTATGCGATTCTTTAAAACGATGTTTGGCCGCTACCTTGAACGGTGTATTGTTTTCTACATCATCGATTATATTAACGCCCGCGCGAGTAGATATACTATGAGAGTTCTAACCCAGGTCCTCTGAGGGGGGTGCAGGGCGCGGGGGGTTCTCCGAGACGAGGGGTATGACGTCACGCGGGGTGGGGGTATCTCGTAGGCGCGGGGGCTGACGTCACGCGGGTGGAGGGGGATGTTTCGACAAAAGAGGGGGAGTTTTCTGAGTGCAATATTTGTAGATGGTATCTTTACGACTTTTTTATGAGGGTTCTTAGACATTTTCCCCAAAAAGGTATAGAACAAGCGCCGATGATTAACAATTTTGTACCCTCGTTAATATAATTTTATTACGGAAGCGCCGATGTCCGGCTGCTCGAACTTGTCAACGGAGCGTTCTAGAGTTCATTAAAACTATGTTTCTCATTTTATGGACATTTTATCATTAAGATATTCTTTTGTGGAAATTTAGGAAATTTTGAGGGGGATGAGGCTGCGACGAACATGTCGAAACGTTATTTATAGGTGAAAATGTAAAAGCGTTGACGTTCGGCAGCTTTGTACCCTCGCAGAAAATCTCCCATAAACGAGAGCGAAACATCTTCCATAATATCTTTTAAGGAAAAATTGCGACGTATCGGCGCCAACGTTCGGCTGCTCGAATTTTTATAAACAGATAGCGCTCGATTTTATTACTATGATATTCCTTTGTGATAATTTTGAGAGGGATAGGGCTGAAGCTTATGGAGAGTGGGTCTCCGCGTCAAAAAGTCTTTAGCATTCGACGAGTTAAAGTGTCCTATGCGAAGTGTCAGTGGCACAGTGTAGTGAGTTAAAAAGAAATGGAAAATAATAATTTCGAGAGAATATTAGACGAGTCATCTGATGAAGATCACGAGTTGTCGGATAACAATGTAGACGAATCTGACGAAGATCATTGTTGTTGAGTGACAGTAATTATATTAGTGATCGCAGTGAGGACCTTACGGATATTCACGACAAGGTAGTGTCTAATTCACAAATCCTTGCGCTAAACGGACGTACAAAAGTTTGCGCCATATACTTTTATTATTCTACGGGTGGTGCTCTGGCTTTATGTACTTCATGTATGATCTCTATTCAAGATTTCGGACACATGTATGCTGTACGAAAGCATGTGATTAAATTACACAATGCAGTGGATTGTCGATGGTGTTGCTATTGTAGAAAATCATTGTGTCAGATATTTCCATGTGATATGTGTCCTATTTGCACAAAATAAACTTTTGGAGATTGTGCTGGAACACTTAAAGTGAGAATTCTACAAGTGTTGTGAAAATGGCGAGTCAGAAAAAATCGAAGGTGTCTTCGGTGGTACAGTTTCTACGAAATCGTGAACTCGGTGTACAGAAACCCCAAACAAAAGATTTGGCCCATTTTATAGAAATTCATGAAGATATTTTAAGAACAACTGGCGGTTTATCTAAATGCTTCAGAGCACACAACAATATCAAATGCTTTCGACGTCGCTATAAAAGCTGTGTGGTTTACTTTAAAGGATCTGAGGACCCATATATTGGTCGAATGGATATGCCATCACCATCGGCATCATGCGAATCATCGGATTATGATTTTTCGGACCAAGATATTGAGGAACCATTATAATTTTTCAGACCGAGATATTGAGGAACCATATTCTCCCTAACCTGTCATGGAGGCAGTATGTAATACTTGTAAGTATTTATTTAAATAAATTAAAATATTTATAAATTAATAAAAAAAAATTTTCTGTTATGCAGAAGGGACCCCTTGCTGTCCCATAATGGTCCTCTACCGCCTCGCTGCCACCGCCCCACCACCTCGCAGCCGCTGCTCAACCGCTTGCCGCCGACGCATTAAAAATTTTTATATTTTGTATTTTAAATTTATATTGTTTATCTATTTATCTTATTATTTGTATTTTTCTTATATATTCATATTATATTATTATATTTTTTATATTTTTATATTATATTCATATTATATTATTATATTCTTATATATTCTTATATTTTAAATTTTAAATTCACATACACACATATTCATACGCACACACACACACGCACACACACACACACACACACACAAAATTATAAATATTACACATACCTATTTTATGAATAAAAAAAAAATTATTTTAAACATAAAAACACATATTTTACTTTAGAATAATTCCTCTCTTTCCTCCCATTTATATTAAGAATATTATTATAAAAGAATTATTATTATTAATATTGGAAAAAAATATTAAAAAAAAAAAATCTCCTTCGCATGCACCTCGCGCTATCTCTTTCTTCTCTCTCGCGCTATCTCTCTCACGGTTCCTAGCCTCGCGCTATCTGTCACTCTTTCGTGTACCTCGCCGCGACATATCTCTCCTTCACATGCGCTATCTCTTTCTTCTCTCTCACGCTACCTCTCAGTCTCTAGCCTGGCGTTTCCCCTTCCCCGTATGACGTCAGACCCCGCAAGGACCAGGCAACAAGTTATGTATGAGAGCTGCTTACGGGTGGGAGAAAGATGGAGAATGGAAATGCATGCAAAAATTACATCATAATTTAGACTTTAAAAACTCTTTATTTATATATTTTTTCTTACATATTATGGACTAAAAATTAAAGCTGCCAGCTCACAATCGATGAGTTGATGTTTATTGAAGGCGTCACTAGCGCGTATTACATTTGATACTTCTTTAGGATTCTCGTTACATTGGACGCGATATTTGAAAATTGTATAAATTTAACATCGACTGTCTCGGTAATTTTAACCAATCGATCAAAAGATACATCAATGCATGGATCGAGATCGAACATACGGTGTAACGTCGATTCGATCATCATCATGCATACATTTGAAGATTCGAGACTTATGAGTTTGGCGTTGTTAATCGTATGAACTCGCATTGTTAGCGGTCCAACGCTTATAAAACTGTGGACATCATTAGAGTCGTTCCGAAGAAAATTTTAAAGTATCATCGAATATGAAATTTTTATGCTTTCATTCCATATATTCCTACAATTTTTTTGAAGATCTTATATTGAAAATTATTGTACGGAATTCACAAATTTGACATAATAACTTTATAAAAGCGTATTTATTTCGTTTTTAAATCGGATTTTTTTTTTATGCAAAGAATAATATTATAAAATCGTAAATCCCCTTACTAATCTTGATCATTGAATAAATCTCACCATTTATCTACATTTCCCTTCAATCAGAAATTTATATAAATTTAAAATCATACTATATTATCGTATGCAATTAATTACAATTGCGATTTAGTGCGATTATTTATATTTATAATAAAAAATGGAAAAATGTTTATATTTGTTTTATTTGAATATAAATGCATAACGAGAAGACTAGAGGAGACCGGGGCTAGTATGCTCAGTTCAAAGATATTATAAAATACCTCTTTTGTTATAAAATATATATTTTTTTTTTTTTTTGAACACGCGTTTAGATTGGTCATCACTAATTAAATAAAAATATATTATATAACTAATTTTTATCAGATCTATATTGATGTTTTATTTCTTCTAATATAACAATATTGATATGTGTGCAATTGAAAACTATTAAAATCATCAAAAAAGCCCGATCTCTAAAAGTTAATAAATTATATAATTTTTTCCGTGATTCACGTATATGGCACCACTGTGCGACATCTCTCTCGCGCTATCTCTCGTAAACACCTCACGCTCTCTCTCTCTCTCTCTTTTAAGCATTCTCATGGTCCTTTCCGCAGGTATAAACAAAACAGCGTATGGCGTATAGCATTACGGTGAGCGCTGATGTCCAACCGCTCGAATTTATAAACAGATATTTATTACTACGATTTATCTGAGGGGATGGGGCTGAAGCTTATGGAGAGAGGGTCTGTCTCTGCGATGTTCATCACAAAGTTTAAAGCAGTCGCTGAGCTAAGTATCGCTAAGTGTCATCGAGCTAAGTTATTAAGTGCAGTGCAAAATGCCTTTTGGATCGGGAGACATTTTGGGCCCAAATTTTTTTTTAACAAGAATATCCTTAGGACTTCATGAAATAATAGACATAATATCTTGGAAGACCCACCTGCTAGAAAATTTATTGAGGACTCTGTTCCTTATATTCACAATGCCGGTAAGTTTTTATTATTATATAATAAATTTGTTTATTAATATTATCTACCAAATTTGTCGATTTTCAGAAAATAACCGAGGAATCCATCCAAATCGGTGGATACCTTAATCATCGGCATATAGAACAAGTACGAAATTATCGGTGGTGCGATCGGCGGGAATTGGCCGAGCTATGGGACGACGCGGAGGGGATCGTGGAATGGGCACAGGATTACTAGTGAGATGACGTCTTCTGCCTCAGAAAATTGTTCGGCGAGGAATCATATCCTCCCGAACCTGTCAGGGAGGAATTATGGGTCTAGTGAGTATCTCTTTTTAATTTTAAATATTATTAAAATAATAAAATAATTAATAAAAATTTTAAATTTTTTAAGTTGTTTTTATATCGCTAGTACAATAATCAAAGGGGTAGTTGTAAATTAATCGACCAAACTAGCCAAAATTTGTTTATTTAATAGAAGTTACAACGCTTGGACTATATGGTTGTGGTCCTTTTCAAGTATAAACTGAAATAATAATTAATTTAAAAAAAAAACGGTTTGAATACAAAAAACAGTAATATACATAAATGGATTTGCTATAAAATTTTGAGTACATACGTTCTTATTGAAACACTTCACAAATTTAAGTTAAAACAAATCATTAACATCTTGTTGAATTTTAAAGAGAGAGAAACATTGTATCAGTATGAAACTTTGTCAGTGACTGAAATATAAAAATAGGAAACCAAGCTAAACGACCTTTATTATTTTGTCATAGATTTTATTTAAGCTATCTGTGTCCTTTTGTAGGTTGATTGTATTATTGAATTTTTTAATATACAACATTTCCGCGATTTCTCTCTTTTTCACATATTTCTCATTATATAATATATTAGGTTTTGTCCAAATCAAATTCATGTCCGAATTCCAATTTATGTTTACTTATAACGGAATGATTGGTTTCATGCAATTTTATATTGTTAAAATGCTCTTTCACTCGAGTACGTAAGCGCCTTTTTGTTTGGCCGATATATGACGCATTACTGTTTTTGCAATCTAATTTATATACAACATTAGTTCTCTGATCATTATGTAAACTATCTTTACCACGTTTAATCAATGTATTTAGCTTTTTTTTTGGTTATTTTATAGACGTTGAAGCCCATGGCACGCATAACACGACATAGATCATAACTCACATCTTTAGCATATGGCAATGAAATAAAAGATGTTCTGTCAGATTGTCCACTATTCATATCACAATCATTAATGTGATTACGAATTTTTTATACATTAATTCTTTTTTGTATATGTCGTTTGATGATGTGTTTAGGTTAAACAATTATTAAGTAAGATATCATTCACCATCTCAATGTTTTTATGATGGAAAATGTCATTGGATAGTAGAATGACATGATCAACCAGATTATAAATAGTATTAATTTTATATTTTAAAGGGTGGTTAGAAAAAAAAGTTTATATATCTTCCAGAACATGTAGGTTTCCTGTACCAATTAGTAATGAGTCTATTGTCTGAACGAATGATCGTTGTATTTAGGAAATTAATGGAAGAACTGACTTCAATTTCATATGTGAAATTTAAGCGTTGGTGGTAATTATTAAAAGTCATTAATATCTCATCTATTTTTGTACGTGGCAATATAGCAAAAAAGTCGTCTACATATCTATAATATATGGGGACAGTGAAACTTAACAAACTTAAACATTGTGTCTCCAAATCATCCATCACAATATCTGCTATGATAGGTGATAAAAGAGAACCCATCGGGCTGCCAAATATTTGTTCATAAAACTGACCATTGAAGCTGAAACTAGTTGAATCTAAAATCAATTCTATTGAATGTAAAAATTGAGCTAAATTGAAACATTGTTCTTAGCAATGTCAATCCAACGTTTTTTAACGGCATTTAAAACCAACTCTTTAGGAATATTTGTGAATAATGAACTAACATCTAAAGATATCATTATATCATTATCATTAATAAAAGTATCTTTAATATTTTTAACGTTTATCGCTCGTTTATCGTAGTCTGTAACCTTAACTCAGAAACGACTACGAACGGCTCAAGAACGGCAACGAACGGGTAAAGAACGACTCAGAAACGGCTTTGAACGGGTCAGAAACGGCAAAGAACGGCTCAAGAACGACTACGAACGGGTCAGAAACGGCTTTGAACGGGTCAGAAACGACTACGAACGGCTCAGAAACGGCTTTGAACGGGTCAGAAACAGCTTCAAACGGGTCTGAAACGGCTTCGAACGGGTCAAGAACAACTATCTTACGGTAGCGGACGATAAAGAACGGCTATTGAAGAATGACAACAGGAAATGAATGATAAAACGAACAACAACCTGATCGTGATTCTGACCCGTTCAAAGCCGTTTATGACCCGTTCGTAGTCGTTTTCTGACCCGTTCAAAGCCGTTTCTGAGTCGTTTTTTACCCGTTCGTTGCCGTTCTTGAGCCGTTCGTAGTCGTTTCTGAGTTAAGGTTACAGACTGCGATAAACGAGCGATAAACGTTAAAAATATTAAAGATACTTTTATTAATGATAATGATATAATGATATCTTTAGATGTTAGTTCATTATTCACAAATATTCCTAAAGAGTTGGTTTTAAATGCCGTTAAAAAAACGTTGGATTGACATTGCTAAGAACACAAATTTCAATTTAGCTCAATTTTTACATTCAATAGAATTGATTTTAGATTCAACTAGTTTCAGCTTCAATGGTCAGTTTTATGAACAAACATTTGGCAGCCCGATGGGTTCTCTTTTATCACCTATCATAGCAGATATTGTGATGGATGATTTGGAGACACAATGTTTAAGTTTGTTAAGTTTCACTGTCCCCATATATTATAGATATGTAGACGACGTTTTTGCTATATTGCCACGTACAAAAATAGATGAGATATTAATGACTTTTAATAATTACCACCAACGCTTGAATTTCACATATGAAATTGAAGTCAGTTCTTCCATTAATTTCCTAAATACAACGATCATTCGTTCAGACAATAGACTCATTACTAATTGGTACAGGAAACCTACATGTTCTGGAAGATATATAAACTTTTTTTTTCTAACCACCCTTTAAAATATAAAATTAATACTATTTATAATCTGGTTGATCATGTCATTCTACTATCCAATGACATTTTCCATCATAAAAACATTGAGATGGTGAATGATATCTTACTTAATAATTGTTTAACCTAAACACATCATCAAACGACATATACAAAAAAGAATTAATGTATAAAAAATTCGTAATCACATTAATGATTGTGATATGAATCGTGGACAATCTGACAGAACATCTTTTATTTCATTGCCATATGCTAAAGATGTGAGTTATGATCTATGTAGTACTCTGCGTTGATACCACTGCTTTCTATAAAATAACCAAAAAAAAAGCTAAATACATTGATTAAACGTGGTAAAGATAGTTTACATAATGATCAGAGAACTAATGTTGTATATAAATTAGATTGCAAAAACAGTAATGCGTCATATATCGGCCAAACAAAAAGGCGCTTACGTACTCGAGTGAAAGAGCATTTTAACAATATAAAATTGCATGAAACCAATCATTCCGTTATAAGTAAACATAAATTGGAATTCGGACATGAATTTGATTTGGACAAAACCTAATATATTATATAATGAGAAATATGTGAAAAAGAGAGAAATCGCGGAAATGTTGTATATTAAAAAATTCAATAATACAATCAACCTACAAAAGGACACAGATAGCTTAAATAAAATCTATGACAAAATAATAAAGGTCGTTTAGCTTGGTTTCCTATTTTTATATTTCAGTCACTGACAAAGTTTCATACTGATACAATGTTTCTCTCTCTTTAAAATTCAACAAGATGTTAATGATTTGTTTTAACTTAAATTTGTGAAGTGTTTCAATAAGAACGTATGTACTCAAAATTTTATAGCAAATCCATTTATGTATATTACTGTTTTTTGTATTCAAACCGTTTTTTTTTTAAATTAATTATTATTTCAGTTTATACTTGAAAAGGACCACAACCATATAGTCCAAGCGTTGTAACTTCTATTAAATAAACAAATTTTGGCTAGTTTGGTCGATTAATTTACAACTACCCCTTTGATTATTGTACTAGCGATATAAAAACAACTTAAAAAATTTAAAATTTTTATTAATTATTTTATTATTTTAATAATATTTAAAATTAAAAAGAGATACTCACTAGACCCATAATTCCTCCCTGACAGGTTCGGGAGGATATGATTCCTCGCCGAACAATTTTCTGAGGCAGAAGACGTCATCTCACTAGTAATCCTGTGCCCATTCCACGATCCCCTCCGCGTCGTCCCATAGCTCGGCCAATTCCCGCCGATCGCACCACCGATAATTTCGTACTTGTTCTATATGCCGATGATTAAGGTATCCACCGATTTGGATGGATTCCTCGGTTATTTTCTGAAAATCGACAAATTTGGTAGATAATATTAATAAACAAATTTATTATATAATAATAAAAACTTACCGGCATTGTGAATATAAGGAACAGAGTCCTCAATAAATTTTCTAGCAGGTGGGTCTTCCAAGATATTATGTCTATTATTTCATGAAGTCCTAAGGATATTCTTGTTAAAAAAAAATTTGGGCCCAAAATGTCTCCCGATCCAAAAGGCATTTTGCACTGCACTTAATAACTTAGCTCGATGACACTTAGCGATACTTAGCTCAGCGACTGCTTTAAACTTTGTGATGAACATCGCAGAGACAGACCCTCTCTCCATAAGCTTCAGCCCCATCCCCTCAGATAAATCGTAGTAATAAATATCTGTTTATAAATTCGAGCGGTTGGACATCAGCGCTCACCGTAATGCTATACGCCATACGCTGTTTTGTTTATACCTGCGGAAAGGACCATGAGAATGCTTAAAAGAGAGAGAGAGAGAGAGCGTGAGGTGTTTACGAGAGATAGCGCGAGAGAGATGTCGCACAGTGGTGCCATATACGTGAATCACGGAAAAAATTATATAATTTATTAACTTTTAGAGATCGGGCTTTTTTGATGATTTTAATAGTTTTCAATTGCACACATATCAATATTGTTATATTAGAAGAAATAAAACATCAATATAGATCTGATAAAAATTAGTTATATAATATATTTTTATTTAATTAGTGATGACCAATCTAAACGCGTGTTCAAAAAAAAAAAAAAATATATATTTTATAACAAAAGAGGTATTTTATAATATCTTTGAACTGAGCATACTAGCCCCGGTCTCCTCTAGTCTTCTCGTTATGCATTTATATTCAAATAAAACAAATATAAACATTTTTCCATTTTTTATTATAAATATAAATAATCGCACTAAATCGCAATTGTAATTAATTGCATACGATAATATAGTATGATTTTAAATTTATATAAATTTCTGATTGAAGGGAAATGTAGATAAATGGTGAGATTTATTCAATGATCAAGATTAGTAAGGGGATTTACGATTTTATAATATTATTCTTTGCATAAAAAAAAAATCCGATTTAAAAACGAAATAAATACGCTTTTATAAAGTTATTATGTCAAATTTGTGAATTCCGTACAATAATTTTCAATATAAGATCTTCAAAAAAATTGTAGGAATATATGGAATGAAAGCATAAAAATTTCATATTCGATGATACTTTAAAATTTTCTTCGGAACGACTCTAATGATGTCCACAGTTTTATAAGCGTTGGACCGCTAACAATGCGAGTTCATACGATTAACAACGCCAAACTCATAAGTCTCGAATCTTCAAATGTATGCATGATGATGATCGAATCGACGTTACACCGTATGTTCGATCTCGATCCATGCATTGATGTATCTTTTGATCGATTGGTTAAAATTACCGAGACAGTCGATGTTAAATTTATACAATTTTCAAATATCGCGTCCAATGTAACGAGAATCCTAAAGAAGTATCAAATGTAATACGCGCTAGTGACGCCTTCAATAAACATCAACTCATCGATTGTGAGCTGGCAGCTTTAATTTTTAGTCCATAATATGTAAGAAAAAATATATAAATAAAGAGTTTTTAAAGTCTAAATTATGATGTAATTTTTGCATGCATTTCCATTCTCCATCTTTCTCCCACCCGTAAGCAGCTCTCATACATAACTTGTTGCCTGGTCCTTGCGGGGTCTGACGTCATACGGGGAAGGGGAAACGCCAGGCTAGAGACTGAGAGGTAGCGTGAGAGAGAAGAAAGAGATAGCGCATGTGAAGGAGAGATATGTCGCGGCGAGGTACACGAAAGAGTGACAGATAGCGCGAGGCTAGGAACCGTGAGAGAGATAGCGCGAGAGAGAAGAAAGAGATAGCGCGAGGTGCATGCGAAGGAGATTTTTTTTTTTTAATATTTTTTTCCAATATTAATAATAATAATTCTTTTATAATAATATTCTTAATATAAATGGGAGGAAAGAGAGGAATTATTCTAAAGTAAAATATGTGTTTTTATGTTTAAAATAATTTTTTTTTTATTCATAAAATAGGTATGTGTAATATTTATAATTTTGTGTGTGTGTGTGTGTGTGTGTGCGTGTGTGTGTGTGCGTATGAATATGTGTGTATGTGAATTTAAAATTTAAAATATAAGAATATATAAGAATATAATAATATAATATGAATATAATATAAAAATATAAAAAATATAATAATATAATATGAATATATAAGAAAAATACAAATAATAAGATAAATAGATAAACAATATAAATTTAAAATACAAAATATAAAAATTTTTAATGCGTCGGCGGCAAGCGGTTGAGCAGCGGCTGCGAGGTGGTGGGGCGGTGGCAGCGAGGCGGTAGAGGACCATTATGGGACAGCAAGGGGTCCCTTCTGCATAACAGAAAATTTTTTTTTATTAATTTATAAATATTTTAATTTATTTAAATAAATACTTACAAGTATTACATACTGCCTCCATGACAGGTTAGGGAGAATATGGTTCCTCAATATCTCGGTCTGAAAAATTATAATGGTTCCTCAATATCTTGGTCCGAAAAATCATAATCCGATGATTCGCATGATGCCGATGGTGATGGCATATCCATTCGACCAATATATGGGTCCTCAGATCCTTTAAAGTAAACCACACAGCTTTTATAGCGACGTCGAAAGCATTTGATATTGTTGTGTGCTCTGAAGCATTTAGATAAACCGCCAGTTGTTCTTAAAATATCTTCATGAATTTCTATAAAATGGGCCAAATCTTTTGTTTGGGGTTTCTGTACACCGAGTTCACGATTTCGTAGAAACTGTACCACCGAAGACACCTTCGATTTTTTCTGACTCGCCATTTTCACAACACTTGTAGAATTCTCACTTTAAGTGTTCCAGCACAATCTCCAAAAGTTTATTTTGTGCAAATAGGACACATATCACATGGAAATATCTGACACAATGATTTTCTACAATAGCAACACCATCGACAATCCACTGCATTGTGTAATTTAATCACATGCTTTCGTACAGCATACATGTGTCCGAAATCTTGAATAGAGATCATACATGAAGTACATAAAGCCAGAGCACCACCCGTAGAATAATAAAAGTATATGGCGCAAACTTTTGTACGTCCGTTTAGCGCAAGGATTTGTGAATTAGACACTACCTTGTCGTGAATATCCGTAAGGTCCTCACTGCGATCACTAATATAATTACTGTCACTCAACAACAATGATCTTCGTCAGATTCGTCTACATTGTTATCCGACAACTCGTGATCTTCATCAGATGACTCGTCTAATATTCTCTCGAAATTATTATTTTCCATTTCTTTTTAACTCACTACACTGTGCCACTGACACTTCGCATAGGACACTTTAACTCGTCGAATGCTAAAGACTTTTTGACGCGGAGACCCACTCTCCATAAGCTTCAGCCCTATCCCTCTCAAAATTATCACAAAGGAATATCATAGTAATAAAATCGAGCGCTATCTGTTTATAAAAATTCGAGCAGCCGAACGTTGGCGCCGATACGTCGCAATTTTTCCTTAAAAGATATTATGGAAGATGTTTCGCTCTCGTTTATGGGAGATTTTCTGCGAGGGTACAAAGCTGCCGAACGTCAACGCTTTTACATTTTCACCTATAAATAACGTTTCGACATGTTCGTCGCAGCCTCATCCCCCTCAAAATTTCCTAAATTTCCACAAAAGAATATCTTAATGATAAAATGTCCATAAAATGAGAAACATAGTTTTAATGAACTCTAGAACGCTCCGTTGACAAGTTCGAGCAGCCGGACATCGGCGCTTCCGTAATAAAATTATATTAACGAGGGTACAAAATTGTTAATCATCGGCGCTTGTTCTATACCTTTTTGGGGAAAATGTCTAAGAACCCTCATAAAAAAGTCGTAAAGATACCATCTACAAATATTGCACTCAGAAAACTCCCCCTCTTTTGTCGAAACATCCCCCTCCACCCGCGTGACGTCAGCCCCCGCGCCTACGAGATACCCCCACCCCGCGTGACGTCATACCCCTCGTCTCGGAGAACCCCCCGCGCCCTGCACCCCCCTCAGAGGACCTGGGTTAGAACTCTCATAGTATATCTACTCGCGCGTAAAGCTTCTTTACCCACAGCCCACGCAGCAACACCTAGATAAGACAGCACGCGTCTGAATAAGCCTCCGAGAAAACTCCCGATACCGTGCCCTCGTTGATAGGGCGATCCAGCGAAAACTCGTGGAATTCCACCATCGCGAGCTCCTCCGTTCTGTAATTCGTCGTAATACGTCGAATAATAATCCATCAACAGAGAAAGAACGAACAAATTTTCTTTTCTTTTCTTTACCCTTTGCCGTTTTCTCCGTCATATACGCCGAGTATTCTTACGATATCTAATCGATACGTCTAAAGTGCAATGTCACCGTCAGAATCCCGAATTCGAATGGTATACTTTGACCCAGCTGATCTCTTATATCTATTTCGATCGTACGGAAACACGTTTGACGCAGCGTGATGTATTGAGCGGGTGAGAAATGTCTTATTTAAGTTGATGCGAACGCGTAATCATTTCGCGAGTCGAGCGCGACTATTCGAAGAAGGGGAGATTGTACATTGCCGGTAATATAAGGTTCGCAAATGTCGCAATAGACAAAGAGCTTGTCGGGAATACCTAGTGACAAACTACCTGGTTCGTCACCTACTAACATACGCGAGTGCGTGAGCTCGTAAAATAGCAGAGAATGCAACTCTTCATCATAAATCCATGATGGTAAAACGTCAGATATAGCGGAAATACTTTCGATTTTAACGAGCTGTTCGTTGTTATTGTGCATTTTGATACCGATTTCATTATAAAACCTCGTGGGCAGCGGAGGTGGTACAGCGGGCTCACTATCGAGTTGAACAAGGTATCTACGCTTGATGTGCATATCAAAGCCGAGTATGCGGCGAAGTTGTCGGAAAAATGTACATAATGCGTCATAGTACAATTTTTTTCTTCGCAGTCAAGTTTCATGAAAACTTTACCTCCCATGAAGATGACGAAATGCCAAACGATATGCGAATCGACAGATTTAGCAGCGTGATTCACACACGCTATAATATCGCGCATACTTGAGTAAATACCCGCGGGTACCTGAGATTTCATAGCCTTACCCGTCTTATCGCGTTCGTTAATATCGATGAATCTGATTAATCCTTTATTATCCTGTATATGTAAAAAACTACACGGAAACTGAATCTCAGTGAGCGCCACTTCCCAACGTCCGTGTAATTCTATACTGGGGTAATTCAGTAGTGAAACACGTGGTTGTATTTTCCGGAAAGTAACGCATGCTACTATTACTCGGAAGAATCATGTAAAATTCTTCTCCCCTCATTTTGACTCAAAGATCTTAAACTCGATACGGGAATCCAAGAGTCGAATTTAGAGGGATAACCCTGCCAACTAACTAATATTTGTTTATTGTTACCGCGTCCTCTGCTCTTTATTACCCGATCGACGATAAATTCTTCCTCTTGTAAATCTTTATTGACCGGAGTTAATTCTTGTTCGTAAAAAATTCCGTCTATATCCTCGCCTGTTAAATCGCTTAGTTCGTATACGAGGGGTTTCCTCCATTCGAGAACGTGATGAATTCGAATATTTCTTCGCTCCACTTTGCCTCGTATCCTTTCTCAAACACTACTTTTGCCCTACTGACACGCACGAGTTCGCCCACGTTATATTTAGCCTTCTGCTTAGCGTCGCAATTCTTTTTCTTCTTCTCTTTGTTGTCCTTCCATCGACGATTTATATTTTCACATGCGATACGAGCATTTTCCCGCGTAACGGCCGCGGGTTGCATTTTAATAGAGGTATGACGAGTATGGTTGTAAGCGCGAACGATATCCTGTAAAACATCGATGTAGCGTCGCGTATTTTTATGTGTAAAATAACGCCACATTCGTTCCTCGAGCGTTCTATTAAATCGCTCCACTACGGCTGCTTTAACATCGGGATTACGGGCTACGCGAAAACGAATGCCTTTTTCTTTTAAAAATTTCTGTACAGGCTGGGCTATAAATTCTTTACCTTTATCCGTCTGCAGGTAAACAGGTTGACGTTTTTTGTTTCTCAAAAGTACACGTTGAAAGGCTTTTGTCACACAGGTAGCTGTTTTGTCGCGTAATGGTTCTACCCAAACGAATTTACTAAGGACATCGATAATTATCAATAAATAAGAATATTCGTCATTATAGCTCTTGCCACTAAAAAAATTATTTTTTTGACTGCAACCAAAATATTTAGTACACACATTTTGGTTGCCGGTATAAAATATTTTACTTATACTAACCATATTTATCATAGAGAAAACAAAATTCAAAAATTCATTTAATTTAGCGCAACCAAATTATTTGCTTAATTTTTTTAGTTTTTTTTTATAGACAAATTATCATCTTTACAAAACTTTATTATTAAGTAAATTGAAAAATTATTATTAAGTACATTTATCTTGAAAAAAAGTGTTTAATTATATTATAATTATATACAATATATATTTATATATGTACATAATATACCATTTGTAAAATTAAAAAGTTGTATATATGTATATATATATATATATATATATATATATAATATATATGATCGGACGAGAATTGGTGCTGTTGTTGAAGCTGTTTAAGTTGTTTATTATGCCAATTTGAGTAACAATTTTTACAAAACTAATAAACAAGTTTTTACATGTATGACTGTTGGCAATATTTTATAATTTAAAATACTTAATACTTATATTAATACTTATATTAATACTTATATATATTATATATATAAAATTTGATTATTACAAAATATTTTCAAAAATGAGTTTATTATTTGCATATATGTATAATATAATGTATATGCAAATTAGAATACCTTCATTAAAAAAGTATTATATACAAGTATTTTAAATTATAAAAATATTGCCAACAGTCATACATGTAAAAACTTGTTTATTAGTTTTGTAAACATTGTTACTCAAATTGGTATAATAAACAACTTAAACAGCTTCAACAACAGCACCAGTTCTCGTCCGATCACTGAATTTAGTTAAGCAGCGTTTGGCATGGTTAATACTTGGATGGGTGACCGCTTGGGAATTATAAAATATTAAAATAAGAAATTATTATCAACTTACACACACTCACACACACACACACACACACACACATATATATATATATATATATATATATTGTATATATAGTTACTATGTACACGTTTTTAAAATGTTTATTTTAGTTGTAAGAACTAAATACAAGGAACCAAATTTTTTAGTTGGAACAATAAAATATTTAGTTGATCATATATTTACCAAATTATTTGGTACGATTTACCAAATTTTGGTTATGTCAACAAAATTGTTTTTTCAGTGTGAGATTACGAAGATCGATCAAATCTGACTCCTATAAATCGTCAATATTTGTTACATTATCAAGAGACACGGTAGTATCTCGCGCCTAGTTTGGGCGAAGCCGACTCTCAGAAGCGAGGCACCGTGTATCTTTACGCGAATCGGACAGTTCGAGATAGTCATAGATTCGGATGCTCAATAATGGCTGAAGCGATCGAGTTTTTACTAGGTTTAATCGATAGATTGAGGTCGAATTATATAATGAAAGTGTCTTTATTTTTGCTCTACGTGCTTTGTAAGCGGAAATATAATAATGCAAAGTCTAAATATGAAAAATTTCGTTTAAGAAACGTCATCATCGTTCACGCATACATAGTAGTATCTATCGTGCTACACGCATTATTAATCACACGTATACAACACATGCATACACGTATATCACACGTAAACAACACATGCAATAGATGCATGTAGTGGTAATCTTGTACTGTTCTCACGTTTCACAACAGACGGCGTTAGTGGCGCTTCGCGATATTAGCAGCGTGCGGGATTATGTATTAGATCTTTTGACATATGATAGGTTAAGTGTGCGGTTATCCAGGATCATAATTGATTGATAGAAGAAGAAGAAGAGATTTATAAGAATCAAGTAATTATTTCATATTTTTTATAACAATATTAACAATTATATTCTTATGAAAAAATAATAGGATGGTTACGTAACAAGAAAATAGTTATTATTATATTATTATGAAAATAATATAGTATATCACATATAAGTAGTATTGCATATCACATGTATGTAGTATATTGCATATCACATCGTTACCATTTTATTTTACTATTTCTTTCATAATAATAACTACTTTCATGCTACGCTACCATCCTACTATTTCTTTTATAAGTACATAATAATTGATGTAAAATAAGGAAGCGAATAAAAGCTAATAATAATAAATAATGTAAAGATAATAGTGCTATAAATGATATGAGCTATAATAAAGAATTTATATACATTTTTATAGCTCATAGCATTTCATTCATAACATTATTATCTTTACATTATTTATTATTATTAGCTTTTATTTGCTTCCTTATTTTACATCAATAATTATATACTTATGAAAGAAATAATAAGATGGTAGCGTAGCATGAAAGTAGTTATATTATTATGAAAGAAATAGTAAAATGGTAACGATACATGTGATATGCAATATACTACATACATGTGATATGCAATACTACTTATATGTGAGATGTACTATATTTCTTTCATAACAATTACTTTCTTGTTACGCTGCCATCCTACTATTTCTTTCATAAGTATATAATTGTTAATATAAAATAAAGAAACCGTATATTTTGTATATATGTACGTACTCTAATGATTTAAATATGTTTTACATTACAAGTACAGAATGAGGACATTGTAATCTTTTGAAATAGTACTAGAGTTGCTCAAAAAGTAATGCCCTACATTATTTTTTCAGAATATTTATTCAACTATTTATACACAATATACATGGTAATCTCAATCAACTTCTATTTCTTTATGCCAGTACGATACATTATATGTATTTACTTGCCTTTACTGTACCAACTTTTGTCCTTTCCACGTAACCATGTTTTCACATTTGAATCACGCTCTCTTCATCTTCCAAACCGTATTTCGCGAAGTGCATTTAATTAAGTGGTTCAAAAAGTTAAATATTGGAAGCTATCGCTAAACTGTGTTAAACATATAATTTAAAGATCTCTGCGAAACAAGATTGGGAAGATGATGAGGGGATGATTGAAGCTGTGATGACATGGTTACGTAGAAAAAACAAGAGTTGATACAGTAAAGACATATACTTGTATCGTGCTAATATAAGGTTATAGAAATTGATTGAGATTATATTAAAAAATAATATATATCTAAAAAGAAGAAATATCCATGTATGTTTAAAAACATTTCAAACCTGTTTAATAAATAGTTTCTGAAAAAAATGGCATTATTTGAGCAACCCTAGTAAATCTAAATCATATACAAAAATGAATGATATCCCTATAAAAACTTACCTTTAAAAAAAAGGTAAAAAAAGGCGCCTAGTATGAGCACGCCAGTAGTGAAAAATTACCCATTGCAAACCCATGTAGAATTGTAGTATAAAAAATTACCTATTGCACACCCATGTAGAATCATATGAAAAATTATCCATTGCAAACCCATGTAGAATCGTACTACAAAATTAATGATATAAAAAAAATTGCGCGCCAAGTAAAAGTAGAAACTTTTGTACCAGTGGAAAATTTAAGTTGCAAACCTATAGAGTCGTATAATGAACCAGTGAAAAATTCAAGTTGCAAACCCATGTAGAATAGTATAAAAATTAAAAAATTATTAAAATTAATACAAATAAAAAAAAATAAAAAAATTTTAATTAAAAAAACTAGGCACTGTTAAATTAAACAATATGCTAAAGTTAATTTTGAAATTTAGCAGTGCCTAATTTTTTTAATTAAAATTTTTTAATTTTTTTTATTTATATTAATTTTAATAATTTTTTAATTTTTATACTATTCTACATGGGTTTGCAACTTGAATTTTTCACTGGTTCATTATACAACTCTATAGGTTTGCAACTTAAATTTTCCACTGGTACAAAAGTTTCTACTTTTACTTGGCGCGCAATTTTTTTTATATCATTACTTTTGTAGTACGATTCTACATGGGTTTGCAATGGATAATTTTTCATATGATTCTACATGGGTTTGCAATGGGTAATTTTTCACTACTGGGGTGCCCATACTAGGCGCCTTTTTTTACCTTTTTTTTAAGGTAAGTTTTTATAGGTAATGTAAACGTGGAAATTTTCGACGTACTGGTCGATACAGCGTATACGCATCTTGCGATTTAAGCCATTCAATGACATCGTTACGCGTAAAATTTGGTTTAGCAGCTCGAGATAAATTCTCCGCGGAATAGCCGGCATAGTGTGAGGGAACGTAATACAATTTTTCGAGTTCCATTATTTGAGTGATCTCCAATGGAATATACCTTTCTTTTTTTTAGGCGAAGAATCCGGCACTAATGTTTTATTATCGTCGCTGACGGCAGTGGCGGATAAAAAAACCGTGTCTCCTTCGGTTTCGTTTAACTCCCGACCGTATGACTTTGAACGCGACAGTGAAGTTTTCTGGGTGGAGCTTCCACGTGGCAGAGTTTTTTTAATACGCAGAGATCTACGAGTGATCGTAGTCAATAAATCGCGATTCCCTATAAGACTGGAGGGTGTACCTATGTCTTGCAGTAATTGAGCAAACTGAATTCTCCCGATAGCTTTCACCGTTTTTCTCTCACGTACCGCGTTGTTTATAAGATCGCTAATATTCGACCCCGCTACAACATCACCCTCTATAGTCACGAGTCCGCGTCTATCCCAGCTAATCTTCGATGACTGAATATTTAGCAAAAATTTCAATAACGCGTTTGCTTTAAAACGATAAGTTTGCGATACACTGCTGAGTATTTCTTTATCTTTTCCGCAGATTGAGTGCGTTTCTTCCCGAAACTACTCTCGCTAACGGTACCATCACTGCTGATTAAAGTATTTTTATGAGATTAAATTTCCATAAGGTCGTCATCAACGAGCAAATCGATATCTTTATTCTGATCGCCTTCGCCTCCGTCGCTGTCAACATTACTTGTGTCGTCGACGTTACCACGTGTATCCTCGCGTGAGTCATTGCGTAAGCGTTTTTTCGCTTCTCGAACAAAGTGAAGATAACGCTGAAGTACTTCTTTATACAATTTCCATCTTTCGCCTTCATCTAGAGGAGTCGCGAGGTTAAGAATATGCCACATTTTCGCGTCGAGTCGCGATAAGGGGGTTCCTGGAGTCCGTACGGTGTTATTATTATTATCGTTTTCCCCGTCAGATATCGTATTTTTTTTCTTCGGCGAGTTATCCAGGGTTATTGTAGTTTTTGTTATTTCCGGTTGTAGCTGTTGATGCTGCATTTGTCGCATTCTTTCGAGATTTTCCGTAGAAATCAGCACCATTTTTTTTGCTCTTTCCATTATTCCGTACAGCGAACAAACGCGTCTGTTTTATTCTTTTCGAACCCCAGATGTAATATTTGCAAGCTTTTTTCACTCACCGATAATCCGGGATAATAAAGCGCCGAGCAAAGGAGCGATAAGATAGGGTAAAAACCCACCGCGCTGTACTAGTAGATTTCTCTTAGTTTTCCAGTTGTCGCGTTTTAGAGCGATGCGCCGAAGAATAGATTTATGCTTGGCTAATCGCGTATTTTCGTGATTCTTGAGCTCTACGTTACCCTCAAGCGTATTATAAATACACTCTTGAATGCACTTAATGAGATTATTGTCGGCAGAACGTAAGAACGATGATCTTTGATTTTTTTTCAGATAACATAGAGTTTTTAAATGACAGGCATTTCTCTCGCCGATGGAACGTTTGGCAATTTTTATCGCGTTGTCGGGTGAATTTTTTGACGTCGTTGACGTCTTTTTTTGTTGTCTTTTCCCGCGTGTTACCATTACGCTAAAATTGTGCAACTGAAAAGATACGCGTGCAAGCACTTTCCTTTTATACGTCCTTCGCTACTGTTCTACTGATCGATCTATGAGGAACGTACACGTAATGCATCGTATCGTTGGGAAAGATACACGTACGAAATCGATATTCGTCTGGAGTCGATTGTTTCAGATCGAGCAATAAATACCCGTGAGGTCGCGAAGTAGCGTCGTATGCTTCTTCTAGAAATTTTGGATCGTCGGGATATACTTGACGCGCGAGATGACGAATTGAGCGCGACCGCGCGGATTTTTGAAAATTACTATATAAATAGCGTTGAGAGATATATCTCGTTGTCCGCGGCCTTGGTGGAAAAGATTTTGCGAGATGAGTATAACGCTGAGATTCTTATGATGACTTCCTTTGGTAAACAGATCGACGATAGCGTCGCATGATGACGATTCCCTCATAAGATCGTCAATTATCACTAATTTTGGAGATAGCGGATCGTTGGAATAATCTTCCGGTCGCGGTAACCCCTCGTGAAATTCGATTGTATTTTTCTTTATTTTTAGCAAAGTATTACCATAGCCGCTCTTGTGTACATTGTTTTTTCCTTCTTCATTATTTTCACTCGTACCACATTGCAGACGTTGATACGCATCTTGCCATTCGGCATAATAAAATAAAATTCTCTCAAATCGAACTTCGCACATGGCGGATAAATATCGAAGAAAAGTTTTTACAAAAATCGTTTTTCCGCATCCCGTAGGTCCGCAGACGATCGACGTCCAGGGATGTTTCCAGCGCACGTCCATTTCGCGAAATGAACTAGGTTTTACGCGTGAGTTCATAAATAAAAAAGGTAAACAGTAACTTAATATCAATAACTCGCGTATAAAAATACGCACGCGCATTGAATATTTTTAATATATATCTCGAGTCGGGAATAAGCTTATTAGCGTCCCGCAGAGACCCTACCGCGGCGGCCGCATGCTCGCGCTAACGATCTCGGACGCATCGTGCCAGCTGACGAGCCGATGCGCGTCGAGGTGTGCTGCTAATTAGCGTATTCGTAGAATGCTCGCGACAGCGTGTATCTCCAGCGCTAACAACGATGATAGGCTACGTACGTGACTGAGAGAATCTCGCGAGAAGAAAATTCGTACTTTGATTTTTATTAAAAACGTAATTTTTTTTTAAAAGAAAAATATTTCTTTTTAGTCAAGTAGGTTTTCGAGAAGAGGTAAATAATTTTTTGATGAAAAGAACTTTTGTGAAACTTTTATTATTAGACTTTATTTCACGGAAAAAAATTTAGTTAGTTTAAAAAATAAATTATAAAGTTATAAATGTTTTAATTTTACATTTTATTTACTTTTCTCCTTATTGGTTACATTTATTTTGCTCGATTTTATCTAACAATAGTAAAATATATATTAAGAGAATTTTTCGGGGAAAGGTTCCTCAGGATATATAAAGGATTAAATAATCTCTAATGAAACAAATTTTAAGAAAAAATTTTATTTAATCTTCTGTGGGTGCGAATGTTGACAGTGAAGATAATAACAGGCGACTTTGTATAGAATGATTGTAATATTTATTGATACGTACGCTAGAACCAGAGAGTCTGTCCGCGGTGGAAGTCGAAGAAGAACTAACTTTATTTTTCCGACCTCTCCAGTCCCTGCGTGTGGGTACAGATGGTTAAATAATAAATTAGTAGGAATCCGAGATCTCACGCGGCTTCGCTCTATTGCTACGAAAGGGTTCTGGACGACACATGCCGAAGACAATACGTTTCGGCCATGTGTGTCGAACCCGCGCGGCCGCGCGTACCGGTGAAAATCGCGGATTTACGATAGGGTAGAGAATGCTTGTTTTACATGGCCGTGTGTTCTTAATAAATAAAGTAGATACTGAAAAAAATAGAAAAAGAGAGAGTCATGCGTAGTGTACGTGCGTCACTACACTTCTTACATTGTAAAAAATACTTTGTACGTTTAAAATCCTAATAATAAAATTAAAAAAGTTTTATTTCACATTTTTTATTTAACAATTTTTCACTTATTAAATATAATTAAAATTTTTCTGTTATTACAAATATTTTTTCTAATTAAGATATATCCATAATTTATATTCTATCCTATTCTGCACTATAATATATCCTATACTTTTCAAAAATTTATATTATTTTTACAAGACAATTTTACAATTACTTATCTATTTTATTATATCTACATTTTGCTGTATAAAGTGAAAAACGCGCGAAGGTGGAAGAGAGAAGCGATCGCGGAATTATTATATTGCGTTTTTAAACAGTTAAATATCCATAGGGGAGGGAACAACGATTGTTAATAAATCTACGCTTTAATAGCACGGCGCACATATTTTTGTTTCATCACGAGTTATTATTTCGTGAAACGCTGTACGCCGAATGGCTCTGAATCGCAGATTTATTGACGTTTCCGGAGTTATTTCTTTTTCCTCGTTTTCTCCTATCTCTCTTTCCTGCTGCACACTTTCTCATTGTATTAATAATTCCCTAATACTATTAAAATTAATTAAACGAGAATTTTCAAAGTTTAGGGTTATACCCTTCATTTTGCAAACTTTGTGCATCTGACCATCTGATGTGCGAACCACATACGCGTAAAATTTTGGACCGCCGGACACGAACGACTCTATATAACTATCGAGCCCATAGCTTTCAAGTTCGTTAGTCATATCGCCTAAAAAATTACCCGTGGGTGGTTCGTACTCGTGTGGATCAGCGCTGCTTACATATATACAAGAATCAGTATACAAAATATTATAATCATAATACAAAACGCGCCTATCTAATTGTACTATAAGTATTCATACAATTTTAATCTCGCTTGCGTCGTGTAAGCTGCTATTACAACATTTGTAAGATGCGATGGTGGGATCGCCTCCTCGCGTAATCGAGTCGAGACATATATCACTTCATCGTTTACCGGTAATATATCTGTTATTTCGTACTGAGGGCTCGCGAGTAAATTAATCAAACGTTGTTGCGTGTTAACAATTTCCGTCTTTGGTAAATTCGAACGTTGCCCGAATTTTCCCCAGAAAGAGTTTAAGCATAGTTTCGCGACCGAGCGTAGACCGGAGTTTTGTGCGATGTTGTGCTTTTCAAGAACGATACCTTCTCTCTCCTCGTACTCACGAAGATAACGCTTTTTAGCATCTTCATCCACGCATTCGCTCGGCCATCCACTAGCCTCCTGTTTTAACTGTAAAAATGTATTTATATAACCGGTAAATAAACCCCCTTGACGCATAGAAGGATCGTACCGAGTGACATTGTACTGCCATATCTCGCTAACCCCTGTTACAAAATATCCTTTTTCAATTGCTTTTTGTAGTTCGCACGATATCCATGTACCCTCAAATTCGCGCTCAGAAGAAATATAGACACGAGTGCACTCGGTGTGCGAAAATGTCTCGCTACAAGTGCGGCATAACGCGAATAACAATTTACCCTGTACCCGATACGGTAATACAGGATGAAAGAGATCTTGCAGAGGAAGTATTTTACAACGTATGATTCCTTCAAGTGACTCGAAATTATACCCCGGTGCCGTTCCAATTATTGTTACGCATTCCTCGCCAACGTATACTGTTGGATGTCCAATCGGGAAGACGCCTGTTTTTAATACATACGGATACAATGAACACACATCCACGTACTGTATTTTCTCGCTCTCTGTAATCTCATATCGGGTTACAATATTTCCCGTGCGTCCACCGTAGAAGGCCTGACGAGGATCGAGCGGTTCGTTTTCTACCGCGGGATGTTGTTGTAAATATCCCCGCATTTCGTCATTTTCCCGCATTTCGGGATCAAAATCACACTCCCATTTCTCCGTCACCCTGTATTTCCGTCTTCGAAGACGAAACGTCGTTGCGATGGTGTGTTCGTATCGTAAATCGATTGTATCAACGCGATCCGACGAAAGCGATTTATCGCGATTAATTTGAAAACAGCGCGGACACCCATGCCAGTAACATCCATGAAACTAGAACACGTGATGTATGGTAGTAGCGTTTTCCACTGACTCGTAACCGTCGACGCGAGTGCCATCGGGCAGACGATATTCCCGGCTTCGTCCTGCATGAATAATGTGATGACCGAGTTCACGCTCAATCCACAGCAGCCATTGCAGCGCCTTACGCGATTGCATATTCACACTCCTATAACCCCCTGCAGGAATGATACCACTCTCTCTATCGCGCTGAAAATTTGTTCTAAAAACTCTCATGCAAGTAGAGGCAATAGTGGTGCATTCTTCGAAGGGACACACCTTTCCGCGTAGAAGAAAAATCTTCCTAAAAGCCATACAAGCTCGCTTAAGAATATCTACATCTTTGCGACAATATTGTAATATTTCTCTTTGAAAATCGAACACATAGTTCTCACGGGTCATCTCGGCATGCCACGCGAGAAATTTTTCACGTTCTCTTGTTCTCATGGAATCGGGCGAATAATAGTATACTTCGGGTAGTGGTCCGACATACGATTGATTATCGATAGTATTAAATAAATGTGGAAAAACTCCTTTACCCGAAGTGTCCGTCAGACCGAAGGCCTTAGGTAAATCGGATAGGCGCATCGGCATGTAATTAATACTGTCAATAAATTTCGTATGTCCTACCGTTAGAACAACTATTTTTGTACCGTTTAAAATTACCTGAGGTACTAATGATGTTCGATTTTCAACGATATATTGCAAAATAAATTGTGCGTCAAACGATTTGGCATTATGCGCGATACAAATTAGTCGCTTAAAATATTTCAATGGGCGCGTCGCGAAATATACTAATTCCTGCACCGGGTTACGACGAAATATATATTCGCGAACTCCACACCATCGACATCTCACCGACGTTTCGTTTATATCGGCACACGACACACAAATTTGTTGTGCAACACAAAGTGTAGGCACATGAATTTTTACACTGTCAGTACCTTGGAGCGTTTGATCCTGTCGCGTCTCAAAATCGTAAAATATAAATGCTACGCGATTTCTTTTATCACATGTACGTTCACTCGGTCCCTCGTTTCCACAATGTTGCAGCTCTCCATTATCATCGATAAGATCGGTATTAGAAGTGGCGGAATCGTTATCAGGAGGGATAGGAAGCATCTAACAAAGGTGATTTAAAGGTTGGAGAGAACGACACACGTTACAGTAACTCGCGCCGCATTCGTGACGTTTATTTTTATGGATTAAGCAACCGCAGCCGTTGCAAAATTGTACAATTTCACAAATACTCCGTCGCGATTTTCCATCGTACGATTTTTGAGTGCGGTGACGCTCCAAGCATGCACGGTTAAAAAATTCAGTCTACAAATTTCGCATCTAATAGGCTCCTCGTTAGTCAACTCACACGACGGAACGGCATTACAACGAGGGCATTTATTAGAGCATCGATGTCCACCCCTATCGATGCGATAGCTTATGTTACAGGGAACGCAGTAATCTCTACCCTCAGAGGCGGCTCTTAAATTTAACATTACATCATAATGTTTAATATTATTATGGTATAGTATATTTAAGCGAGAGTTCGTTTTGCGATGAAAATTGGCTAGAAATTCGACTCCGTCGTATAACGGTTTACCACCCCGACCAAAAGTATCGCCATTATATATTACAATGGCGATATTATCCGCGGCGAAATATTGCTGAAAGCGTTCGATTTCGGGAATTCCACAGCCTTCCTCCGGAATCGCGACATCGGCATCGCTCATTAGTTGCAACGCTAATTCTCGTTGTAACACGGAGTTTTGTCTTCTCACTGCATTCCATTTTTCGTGCAAATGTCCCATGCGTAAATTTCCACGCTTGTTGAAAATTTGCGCAGCTACAAGTGCACGAGGAAGACATAGATTATCTGCGTTAGAAATTGTTAAAATAGAACGCTTAGCAATAACTTCACGGGTAGATGCGTTAACATTTCGTCCGCTTCCCGCAGGGGGTGTGACTCTAAAAACGCGAATGTTAAAATCTTGCGTCATATCGAGCCCACCGGAGCTCTGCGATAACGAGCTTACAAGTCCCCAAATATTTTCATGTGTCAAATCGCACGAAGGTCGGAATAATATACCGGCTGGACCACGGATTAAATTCTCGGAGTCAAAAGAAAGCCCTATGTAATCGCCCACTTCACACGACTGTATTGCGTATGTGTGGAGTTCGCGAAATGCGCTTTCTAACCACTCGTAAACGATCTCACCCTCGGGTACCGGTCGTATATGAAAAGTCGCCTCTCTTCCCTCTATTCCGAAATTTCTAAAATTTCGTCGCGCGTTTTCCGCTAATAATACAATATATCTAAAATTATAATTTACCCGACGAGCTATTTCTTCTTCTGCTTCCTGTGTTGCCTCGTCGTCTTCTTCTTCTTCCTCCTCTCACAAATTTTCACGATTGGCGACAGGGAGATTGAGAGATTCCTCGTTGGCTTCTTGCCGTTGTTCCACGCTCCGTCCCCTACCTATTTGCACTGAGAAAAAGATTAAAAATGATTTATTTAAAATAAAAATTCAATAAAGTAATGTTTTACTCTCTCGTATTGGAGTTTTATAAAGAGATGTTAAAATTCTAGCAATGACTCACACTTATCCTTTGTTTTTCCTCTCTTTTTCCAATGAGCCTTTATGGTTACACCGCGGAGAGTACGAAACACGCGGATCGATAATTGGAGAGTAAGAAAATTCTAATAAAATTTTATTTAATTAAAATAAAATTTAATCAAGAAAGAGATAATTAGTTAAATTATGTAAAGTCATTACCTTCCGCTCCTATTTCTTCCTCTCCCTCCTGATCTTTCTCTTCTTCTTCTTCTTCGCCCCCTTCTTCTCCTTCTTCTTTTTCCTCCTCATCTTCTTCTTCTTCTTCTTCTTCTTCTTCATCTTCTTCCTCTTTTCTTTCATTCTCAGAAGAAGAAATTGCATCTTGCTCATTTTCTTGTTGTTGTGTAAAAATAGTAACTACGTCGAAGAGACTTACTTCACGAGGAGTTTGCTCACGTGGTTCTTCCGTGACATTTTCCTCACTATTCGGTTCATCGTCGGTTAAATCAATAACCGGATGTTCGATCTCCGGATTCGAAACGATACGCGCTTGTCCTGAAACATCCAATATTTTAAAATTTCTTAATAAGAATATGATAATAAGTAACAATGTAGGCTCCCTGCATTGATAAATTACAAATTCAAAAGGAGGCTATATGGAGCCACGCGTAAGGTGTAGGTACGCAAATATTAAAAACAAACTTGTTGGAAAAACAAATTTATTGAATCTAAACGTTTCGGTCCTTTCTTTGGACCTTCTTCAGTAAATTTAATACAATAAATAATAATGGGGAATCTACATACTACCGCACGTAGCGCAAAAGCCGTGAGCCCCCTTTCGGAAATTCCTCACTATACTCGTCATTATAGTCCACTTTTGAGTACCTCATGACATATTATGTCACTTTGTCTATCTAATGGGATATCGATAGGGGGGGCTCACGGCTTTTGCGCTACGTGCGGTAGTATGTAGATTCCCCATTATTATTTATTTTATTAAATTTACTGAAGAAGGTCCAAAGAAAGGACCGAAACGTTTAGATTCAACAAATTTGTTTTTCCAACAAGTTTGTTTTTAATATTTGCGTACCTACACCCTATGCGTGGCTCCATATAGCCTCCTTTTGAATTTGTAAGAATATGATACTTTACTTTCTACCGAGGTTTAAGTTTATATTAAATACTTTCGAGAGGGTCCTGCCTCTGGCGAAGTTTCCGCTCGACGTCTTCTATCACGAACTAGTGATAACCGTAAATCTACTCGACGATTCTCTATTATTCGCGGAGTCGCACGAAATTGTCCAACTTCAGTGATTAGCCCGAGGTGAGTGTTATACGTTGCGCAATGTCTAAAAAGTTATTAATTTTTATAATTAAATTTGCTCTATAATTACTTGTATAATAGAAAAAAAATAAAAACTTACCATTTTCAACGCTCCTCGGAAGAAAACGTTGATGATGCAAGAGAAGAAATTCTATGTGTCCTCCCACATCTTCTTCGCTATCACCAAAATATCGTCGCGCTTCTATCACTTCCCCGGCAATGTACAAAAGTTCACGAATATTGACAAAATGTCCCAGACGGAATAAAACCGCGAGCACTACGCTAGGACACTCACCCGCGAATTTTCCAAAAATATGGTAATTCGTTTCATCGATGTTCGATAACTCCGACAAAAATTTTCCCATATTTTTTCCGCACAAACTCTGCGAAAGCAAAATACAGCTCTCGATGACATTTCTAAGATTCGCTATAATTAAATTTTTTTACACTCACGCACACGTTGGAAAACACAAGTAATTCGTTAGCGTAAACTCGAAATTGATTTTTACTAACCCTTAAACTCGTATTTATACCCGTTTTATGAAAACGCCTCTTTCTAGGAAGGAGATTTGGAAAAAATTTCTCTATCTCCTATTGGACAAGATTATTTTACAAAATTTAATATCCCCTGAAAGATTTTCGGGGGAAAATCATAAATATCAGGAACAGATAATTTTATGTATCGCCCTTTATTTATACTGGATAAACTTTACGATAAGGTTTCAGAAAGACTGAGGCTGAGATAAACATTTTTTTTTGTTATAAAATTTATCTTGGAATTTATAGCTTGTAAACAATCGCGTTGCATTTTTGTCAAATACAGCTGTACATTCTTAATAGTTTATACTCTACTAATATTTTGTTTTTTTATTTCTTCTAAATTGTTTGTAAAATTCCATATCAGGGTTGTTTTTCATTATTGTGCGCGCGCATTTCCCCTCCACTTTTCTATTTTATCTCTTTTCCTGTGGTTATTCGGAAAGAATAATCTCATTCGTTCGCCGACATCCAAACGCTCAGTTTCGTTAATAAGAAAGTTTACGGTTCTCGATACTTATTCAACGAATACTTCTCTTTCGGCGCATATTCGATAATTTTTTTCGAGAAAAAACAATCATCATGAGTAATCACGAGAAAATTTCAAATTTTGCGAAATCATCGGCTTCCTACTGTGTTTCCAAACCAGGATGCAACGACGAGGAAAAAATAAATCAGCATATGCTGTTGTCCACAACGTATGGACTGAATGCAACCTATACAAAGAAACTTCATGTGGGACTGATGGCTGCGAACGGAGACGAGCTGGATTTTAAACCGATTGTTAAATTAACATCTTATGGAGCGTCAGGTATTTGCTTCGACATGGAATCGTGGCAGAAATTTTAAGAAAATATAGAACGGATGTCTGCATACTTAAACGGTGATAAAATTAATTTGAGTTCAATTATTATCAACAAGATAATTATAAATTTTATCACCGCGTATGGGGCAAAAGCTGTTCTACTAGCGTATCGTGAAAATGAACAAGGAGATACTTCTTCCGATAACGTCGAAGATGAGGAAACAAACGCACCAGTAGCGAAGAAACGAAAAACTTACAACGTCGCAATAGTGATGCAGAGAGCAACTTTTTTAGGATTAGAAAATATAGTTGATTGTGTGAACGCAAATTTGAATCAATTAAATTTAATTTATTGTAGTGTTAACGAATGTGCACGATATCTAATTAATGAAATAGAAATTAATCTACCGCTTAATAAATATATTAATAACTGTTAAAAAATATTCTATTTATTTTTATTAAAAAACTTTATGAAAGGGCATTGTACATGTGTGCAACTGTACAAGAACTATTTTAAAAATAGCAGAACTCTTAAAGTTTAGCCTGATCTTATTTTTTTAATCAAAAATACGATTTTTTCGTAAGAAATAATTGTTAAAAAAATTTTCCATTTATTTTTATCAAATAAACTTTATGGAAGAGCATTATACATGATCGCCACTGTGCGAGAACTGTTTTAGAGATAACAGAACTCTTGAGATTCAGCCCGATCTCAACATTTTATTCAAAAATACGAGTTTCTCGTAAAAAATAATATTTAAAAAAATTTTTTATATATTTTTATCAAATAAACTTTATGGAAGGGCATTGTACATGTGTGCAACTGTACGAGAACTATTTTAAAAATAGCAGAACTCTTAACGTTTAGCCTGATCTTATCTTTTTAATCGAAAATACGACTTTTTCGTACGGAATAATTGTTAAAAAAATTTTCCATTTATTTTTATCAAATAAACTTAATGGAAGAGCATTGTACATGTGTGCAACTGTACAAGAACTATTTTAAAAATAGCAGAACTTGTGAAGTTTAGCCTGATCTCATTTTTTTAATCAAGAGTACGATTTTTTTGTAAAGAATAATTGTTAAAAAATATTCTATTTATTTTTATTAAAAAACTTTATGAAAGGGCATTGTACATGTGTACAACTGTACAAGAACTATTTTAAAAATAGCAGAACTCTTAAAGTTTAGCCTGATCTTATTTTTTTAATCAAAAATACGATTTTTTCGTAAGAAATAATTGTTAAAAAAATTTTCCATTTATTTTTATCAAATAAACTTTATGGAAGAGCATTATACATGATCGCCACTGTGCGAGAACTGTTTTAGAAATAACAGAACTTTTGAAATTTAGCCCGATCTCAACATTTTATTCAAAAATACGAGTTTCTCGTAAAAAATAATATTTAAAAAAATTTGTTATATATTTTTATCAAATAAACTTTATGGAAGGGCATTGTACATGTGTGCAACTGTACTATTTTAGAGAACTATTTTAAAAATAGCAGAACTCTTAAAGTTTAGCCTGATCTCATCTTTTTAATCGAAAATACGACTTTTTCGTACGGAATAATTGTTAAAAAAATTTTCCATTTATTTTTATCAAATAAACTTAATGGAAGAGCATTGTACATGATCGCCACTGTGCGAGAACTGTTTTAGAGATAACAGAACTCTTGAAATTTAGCCTGATCTCATCTTTTTATTCGAAAATACGATTTTTTCGTAAAAAATAATTGTTAAAAAAATTTTCTATTTATTTTTATCAAATGAACTATATGGGAGGGCATTGTACCTGTGTGCAACTGTACCAAAACTGTTTTAAAAATAGCAGAACTTATGAAATTTAGCCTGATCTAAGCTTTTTAATCCAATATATGATTTTTTCGTAAGGAATAATTGTTAAAAAAATTTTCCATTAATTTTTATCAAATAAACTCAATGGAAGGGCATTGTAGATGTGTGCAACTGTACGAGAACTGTTCTACAGATAACAGAACTCTTGAGATTTAGCCCGATCTCATTTTTTTATTCGAAAATACAAGTTTTTCGTAAAAATTAATTGTTAAAAAAATTGTCTATTAATTTTTATCAAATAAACTTTATGGAAGGGCATTGTAGATGTGCGCAAGTATACGAGAACTATTCTAGAGATAACAGAACTTTTGAGATTTAGCCTGATCTCATTTTTTTAATCAAAAATACGATTTTTTCGTAAAGAGTAATTGTTAAAAAATTTTTCTATTTATTTTTTTCAAATAAACTTATGGAAGGGCATTATACATGATTGCCACTGTGCGAGAACTGTTTTAGAGATAACAGAATTCTTGAAATTTAGCCTGATCTTATCTTTTTATGTTCACGCACGCGCGCGATGCATGTTAATAAAATAAAATAACAAAACAATTTACAGTTTAAAAACTTACGTCTGAGGAAACTTTTTCTGCCAGAGAATGGTATCGTGGAACATGCACCGAAATTGCGTGCACGTGGAACTAAAATTCACGATGTCCTCGACGTCAATATTCTTATCTTTTAGAATTATTAAATTCAACTCATTAGGCAAATTCGTAATCATTTTAATTGCGAAAATAATATAGCACAATTTGCAGTTTTAATTCGTTTCTAACGAATCACTTGATATTTTGTGCACTAACTAAATCACTTTGGTAGAGAACACGAGGTTTGCTACACCATAGATAGTCGGAGACTGAGAACACGTTGTTACCATACTGCAGACTCGACAGTCATCTTGCATCAGTCAATGGGAGGGTGGAAGCGCAAAATGCACTAAGGGCCACTTCAACCAAACTCCGATTAACTTAATCGTTGATTAAAGGATTGCCAACATGGCAAAACAATTCAGTGACCAACTGTATTTTTCTGGCGACATAATCGTCGTAACCTAAAATAAAATAATTTGTATCGCAAGATAGAAGAAGCTATTTTTCTTTAAGCATACAAGTAATTATTAACACAAGATTGGATATAATTGATGTAGTAGCACATTGGCCAGGATCTATACCCGATGTAACTATATAATTGAAAAATTATTTTTTGAGTTTATTTGAGTAAATAGATACGAAAAATAAATTTTATTAAAATTATTAAATACACAAATAATACATAATTTGCAGAATATTGACAAAATGCAACGAACAAGAAATTTTACAAATTCTGAAAAAAATGATTTATTAAATATAATTTTTTTATATCGTCACATAATTGAAAACAAACAAACGGACAATATATATAGTCCAGGCAACGGGGAGAAAAAAGAAGGTCTACTTGGAATTAAGTCGGGAAGTTTTGAAAATTAGTCAAGCTGTAGATTTTTGTAACTCTAACAACATACTAAATTTGCAACCTCGACATTTTTCCGCCGACGCTGCTAGCTTGTTAAAATGGCGGCAAAAACCTGTTTTTTCAAAATATCTCGGCTCTCATGCATTCTAGCGCAAAAATAGTTATTATGAAAAAGAAAAAGAATAAAATTTGCTACAATTAAGGTTGTATACATTTTTTTCGTACAATCAATAGTTTCAGTGAAATAGCCCTAAGAAAGTGAGATATTTTTTTTTGTACCCAGAAAAAGTGCATTTTTTCGTACTCATTTGATTTATTATCAGTTTTTTTATCAGGTGGTACTGTTTTTACTTTCTGCATTGTGTTTATCATTTTGTAATATTATTTGAACATAATGCCACAATAAACTCATTTCCACATCACCCTTTGAGATAGAATATATGGCGCGTTTAAAAAAAAATGTTTTTCTCGAAAAAGAGTATGTGTTTCCCATTGCCTCATCTACATTTGTAGTTGGTTCCTCTCCACCAATTATTGGTGGCTTAGACAGTTTTTTCATGCAGGATATGTGATATTTATCCTGTGCTGCAACCAGATCAAAAGTAAACTTGACGCGTTCAAATCGTCAACTGTTATAGATTTCATATCATCGTTATTTCAACTTACTTCAATTCATAAGGCACGACCATGGCAGGATGCAAGATTGTCTACTATATACTCTACCTCAAAGGGTGGTGTGGAAATGAGTTATTACGTTATTATGTTCAAATAATATTACAAAATGATAAACACAATGCAGAAAGTAAAAATAGTACCACCTGATAAAAAAACTGATAATAAATAAAATGAGTACGAAAAAATGCACTTTTTCTAGATACGAAAGAAAATACTTCACTTTCCTAGGGCTGTTTCACTGAAACTATTGATTGTACGAAAAAATTGTATACAACCTTAATTGTAGTAAATTTTATTCTCTTTCTTTTTTATAATAACTATTTTTGCGCTAGAATGCATGAGAACCGAGATATTTTGAAAAAAACAGGTTTTTGCCGCCATTTTAATAAGCTAGCGGCGCCGGCGGAAAAATGTCGAGGTTGCAAATTTAGTATGTTGTTAGGATCACAAAAATATACAGCTTCACCAATTTTCAAAACTTCCCGACTTAATTCCATTTAAAACTCCCCATTACCTGGACTAATAACTAATGTACAAAAAGAAGAAGCATGGACGAATATAACAATTGAGTACAACAAGAATAGAACAATTATCAGATCTGAAAAAAGTATACGTCTTTGTTGGGATAATTTGAAAAGAGAGACAAGAAAATACTGCGCAATACTTAAGCGTGAAAGTTATAAAACAGGTAAATTTATTTATTATTAAAACTATCACTAAGATTTTAATTTGATAAATTTTTATAACATTTATGGGTGGAGGTGTAGTGATTGTAGAAAAAAATCCTTTGCTTGAACGAGCCCGAGAAATTATAGGTGAAACAACAGTATATGGATTAGCTAATCCATTTGATTCTGATTGCATTATAGATTCTGACTGTACTATAGAAAATGTCAGTACTGTTGATAATATATTACAAGATCAAAATGGTAATATATTACAAGAAAATGAAAATGATACAACGCAGGTATTTTCAGTAAGTTACCAAAAATTAAATTATTATAAATTGTGAAATTTTATTACATTCTAAATTTTATATTTCCAATTTTTAGTATTTAGTTGAAAATAAAGAAATTAATAATTGGAACTCTTGGAACCCAAAAAAATTAAAATTGCAAAAAAGTGTGCCACTACAGATTGAAGATACACCTACGACGTCAAAAAATGTGAACTCGAAAAACAGAAAACTCAAAGAAAATGATTAAATGGTTAAAACATTAAATGAAGCTAAAACTGAATTAATACATACACTGCAAACAAATGAAAAAGAAAAAAGGAATTATGAAATCGACATACTATAAACTAAACTTGAAAAAGAAAAATTAAAAATAGAATTATTAAAAGTGTCCATAGAAAAAGAAAAAGCAATGAAAAAAATGATTGAAGAGAGAAAAGAAGTAATATTACTTTTATAAGATAATTCAAAAGTTTTTAAAATATTAATATAAGTGATAGGGCCTTAAGAGCCGAACGCGGATGTTGATGCGTATTCCAACGAAAATTTGATTTTTTCGCTGGAATTAAATTAATTGTGCATAGGGCACGAATTTTACTGCTTGGTATACTGCCAAGTCTTGTATGGAATAATCTCATACTTGAGATTTTTATTCTATACATCCCCCTCTAACCCCCCTAAACCCCCCTAAAGAATTAAATGCGAGAGAAAAATATAAATCCGAAAGTCGCTGAATCGGGAATCGAACCCGAGACCTTTCGCTTGCCGGGCGACTGCTCTTCCATCTGAGCTATTCAGATCCTTTCGATTCTATATTTTTCTCTGCTTTTTAAATAAATACTTTAACTAACGCCTTTTCGGCCGTTAATAGTAATTCTTATTGTTAATATATTAATATTTTAATATATTAATATATTAATAGTATCTAATAATTATTTAAATTTAAACTTTTGCAATTGATTGTTAATATTTATTTTTTATTTTTGAATTTATTAACTTCTATTTAATTTGATTTAATTAATATCAGTTTATAAAGAAATGTGATAACTCTTACAAAATAGATAATATATGTATTTAGTTATGTTGATTTTGGAAATAGAGAACACGGCATCTTGCATACAAAATATATATTTTATGTTAATTTCATTTGAAAAAGGGAAGAGATTTGAGTTTAACTTCCTTAATAAGACTGTTAATTAGTATTTTATATATATATATATATATATATATATATAAATAGTTTAAAAGACATGTAATGGATCTCGTATAAAACATGCATTACTTTAAATTACTCTTGTTGTTTAAAAATCTGAAAAGAATTGTGTTAAAAATGTAGTGTTACAAAAAAGACCAATATATGATTGTATATCATTTATTTACTACAAAGTACAAAAAATATAAAACAAATTAAAATTCTTGTTACTTTTTTCTCATGTTACCTTCATATTACTTTCTTCATAAAGTTAATATTTAGTAACTATTTATCACTTTATAAATGAATCCAAAATAGAGTTTAATTCGCTTTTGTTCATTTATTGTTCATATTTTTATTGTTTCATGTCTTCAAATAATTTTTGTATTTTAAAGTAATCTGTAATTATTGAAACATATTAGTTATCAAATTATGTATCATATACTATGATTACTTTTAATCAAATTTTTATTACCTATGAAAATATTCCAAAATTAGACGTTGTCGTTCATCATTGATGTTCCTATTATCCAAATTTACATTCCGTACTTGTGCAATAACATTATTATATATATCAGGATTAACTAAATTATAATTTAATTCATTTTCTTGCTGAGCGATGTTATGTAATACAGCTGTTGCTATAATAATAGGAAGCGTCTTTTCAACTCTTTCAAAACGCGATCCAATTGATAAAACTGCAAATCTTCTTTTCCAAATGCCAAAACACCTTTCAATTTTTGAACGTGTTCGTATTTGAGCTTCATTATAAAGTTGTTCTGCTGGTGTTGTAGGATTTAATAACGGAGTCATTAAGTATGGTAGATTCGGATAACCAGAATCTCCGAGAAGTAAAGCATCATCGAATCTATTTGCGTCAAACAAATTTTTAATTCTGGAATGGTTAAATATAGTGGAATCGTGTGTAGATCCTGGCCAACGCGCTACTATATCAATTATTTCCAGTCTTGCGTTTATAATTACTTGCACGTTCAAAGAAAAATAGCCTTTTCTGTTACGATACAATTCACTCTCTTCTCCACCTAAGAATAAAGAGTAAACAAGAATATTTTAAAGGATATGTTTCAAGGACATGTTTTAAAGAGTGTTTTAGAAATAAATTTTTCTTACCATATGATTGAACTCTGACATGAGTGCAATCCATGCAATCAATAACACGAATAAATCTAGCTGTTTGAAAAAATTCTTGTTGGCTTTGACGAATTCCTTCTGTAGGAAATTTAATAATTTCAGCTTTTAATGCAGCAATAACAGGAGAAACTCGATGAATTATATTGTGTGCACTTGCTTCACTAATTGCACAAAAATCACCAACAGTTTGTAAAAAAGATCCAGTTGCGTAAAATCGTAGAGTAACCATTAATTGAATTGAAGGTGGAATGGCATTATTACTGTAAAATATAAAAACATAAATTTCAAGTATATCTGTACTGTATATTTTTATGTATTATATAGAATATTCACATACATACCGATCGGTTTTATGTTGTATTTCATCTTGAATTCTTTCTAATAGCATCATGAAACTATGTCTTGATATTACAAATCTTGCTTTGAAGCTAACTTCATCAAAAATTTCTAAATAATTAATGCGTGGTCTAATTAAACATGGTCTTCGTCCATTTTCTTGAAAATATTCATCGTATTCATCATATTCATATTCATTAAATAAAATATTAATAATTCTTTCCATGTTATATTTTATCTCAATGCTATCTTTCTTTTCTACAATACTACATACTGCACCAAAAATATGTAACGAAAGATTTAGGTTACGACGATTTATATCGCCAGAAAAATACAGTTGGTCACACTGAATTGTTTTGCCATGTTGGCAATCCTTTAATCAACGATTAAGGGTCGGCAGGAGACATGGTGGAGACCTCCAGCGGCCGGCCGAGAACTACGGATTCGTATATTCCATATTTTAGCCAAAATACTGAATGAATCTCATTAAATAAATGATATTTATAATCAGTAAGATTGTCCGCAAGGAGCTAAAGAGCTATTTTTTGGAAAAAAGATAAAAATAAAATTTTTATAAAACTTGGGGAAATGCGCAACTAGCAACGGGTAAGGTTGGGTTGGCCATGAGTCCGTATTTAATTTATTATAAATTTTTAAGAGCGAAAATGCAAAATCCGACTCTTTAGCGCTTTGCTTCATTATATAAAGAATATATTAAAAAAAATTTCACGAAGCTATGTAACTTCTTCGATGTAAAATTTGGGATGAACGATTCTCACTAGATCATCTATAAGGAGCAAGTCATGGGGAAATTTCTGTGGTAACATACTGACAGCTTGACAAGGAGAGAGATAATCGTTCTGTCTTTGTCTCTCTTGCATTACGTATGTAGTAGCGTCCATGTAGGCACAGATACTAATATATTGAGCACACGGATGCGATTATTGCGAGATATGTCAGTAAGAACCGGCTATCGTATTACCTTTGTTTCTCTGTATATGTAAAACGAGGATAACGCGATATCTTAGATCTTGCTCCTAACCATATCTTCCAATAATTGTATCTTATTGTATGCCGTATCTCGCATATATTATGTATCTCAAATTATAGAATAATGATTTATTAAATATTAAAATATATATATTTTTTAAAGATTATTATATATATGTATAATTTAGAAAGAATATTTAAAATATTTATAAGTTTATATATATATGTATATATATGATTGACAAGTATGTATTATCTTGATTTCTTTTCGATTATATATTGATGTTACTGTATAAAAATATCAGCTGCATAAAGAATAATATAAGGAACTTATGAATAACATATAAATAGCTCAATGCAAGAGGTGTTCGGTCTATCACCCTGAAAACTCGAGTTCAAGTCTATCGGTATATATATTTTTTTTTATATTTATTATTATTGGAATATATAGAAATTATTAACTAAAGGCGATATACTTAAGAATTTTTAAATATTGAAAATATTTCAATAATTTTACAACTACAAACACATTGTATATATAAATGCAAAAAATTCGGTAAATAAATTAATCCAGTAATAAATCTATCTCTCTAAATCAGTAATCAATATATATATATATATATATATATATATATATATTAGTTATTGATTTATTACAGGATACATTATAATTTATTCACGGAATTATTTTGCATTTTTATGTATATGATAGTTGTAAAATAATTGATATTTTCAATATTTAAAAATTCTTAAAGTTAATCGCCTTTAAAAATATATTTTTTAAAATAATTTTTATATATTCTAATATATTATAAAAAAAAATCATATCGATAGACTTGAACTTGAGTCTTCAGGGTGACAGACCGAACACCTTGCATTGAGCTATTTATAATATGTTACTCGTATGTTCTTTACATCACGATTTATATGGAGCAAATATTCTTATACAGTAACATCAATATAATCAAAAAGTAAGTAATACATATTTGTTAGCCTATAAATCTACAATTGCCACTACATGTTAGACAAGAATTCTCTCCTTGTCTCTCTATCGCGCTGACGATACATATAAAATATCGATGAAAAAGTACAAGTGAAAAAGCAATAAATTGCCAAGTCTAATAAGCGCCCGTGTCTTACATGTTGTATATTAGTTCACTCTGCGAATTATTATTTTATCATTATTATTTATCATTGTACAATTTGGAGACATATATATAAATTTTTGATACTATTTGTTATATATACGCACATATGTGCATAAGCATATATAAAATTTACAAAAAGTGGGTGCTTATTAGCCTTGCTACATTCCTGCCTTCTGCTACGGAAGGCCAGAAAGCATTTTCAGGCCGTATCTCGCATGTAGCATGTCACGTGATTAGCACGGTAGAGGAACAAGGATAACGTGATTATCGATCCTTGTCTCTCTACCGTGCGTCCGCGTGAGCAATGCAATAGTGTGTACGTGTACGGATATACACCACTACATAGAACCTGAAATTGGTTTTTCAACGTTGGTAACACTGAAACCGGAGTTTCGCGTTGTCACCGCGCGAGGTCTCCAACATTAATTCGGAGTTTGCCTGGGTCGCCTGCCGACCCTTAAGTTAATCGGAGTTTGGTTGAAGTGGCCCTAAAAGCATGAAACGACGCTCAGTGGGTGGGCCTAACTTCGAACATAAAAGAGGACAGATATATATCTTTTGTTTTCTATTTTCCTTTGATGGATATAAAGGTACGAATTTCGAGCGAAGTGGGAATATTGGCGATGATAAGAAAATATAAAATATAAGACATATATTTAATATTATAAAATAATATTAATATGTCAGGATTAGGCAGAGTAACCAACTCACGAGTCACATATATTTAACTGTATGTTTATTATACTTGATATATGAATGTCCGGTTAGTAATAACGATCCTGTGAGATATATAGACAATACGATATCTGCATTGAGCTTGTCCGCGAGCGACCGACGGGGGGCACCGACCGAGACCGACTGACCATTATATGTATATGAAACAAAAGAAACTATCCCCCCGCGGAGGCTAGAGCCCGCGTAAATCAAATAAGTAATTATAAGTAATAATGCGAGTACACAGAGATACTCTTCTAACATATATATAATAAAAGAAGAAATATATTTTAAATATAAAGTAAATAATTCACTTATATTTAAGATTTTAATTAAAAACAATTATTAATTAATAATAATTCTAATTTATTATTACAAAGTACATTTTAGATGTAAAAATCCACTCTTGGCCAATATATTCGCACATTTCTATTAAAAATCATTTCTTATCTTTAAAGAAATAATTGTAATAAAGTAATATTTTATTTATAAATATTGAAGATTCTATTTTTTCTAGACCCACCCGCTGAGCGCTGAGCTATACGAACGAGGGTTTTCATGCTTTCAGTGCGCTTTGCGCTTTCAGCCTATCTTCTTCATTGGCTGCAAGGTGGCTATCTCGTCTGCAATGTGGCTGAGAACCTTTAGAGAATAACAAAGGAATTCCACACATTCTTTGCGTTTTTTAGGCTTTGTCCTTGGAATAAAGAGTAAAGGAAAGAGCATTTTAAGCTCACGCGCAATCTCAGATAGACAGATTTTAATATCAAATCTTGACGTTAGTCATTCATATGATGTGTGGAAGGATAGTTTCAAAGTGTGACAACGAGACACAAGTGAGCAATATTGAATTTCTTGTGCGATATCTAATAATTGCGGATATCAAAATTGTTATAAATAAAAATTGTTATTAATAATAAAATTTAGAAATATGTATATGCAATAAAAAGATTTGTATATTTATATATATGACTAACAAAATCTTGCTTGCGCTGGAGATAAATAGAATAGGAGTAAGAGTAAAAGATAAAGTTAAAATATATATTTCTTTTCTCTCTCATTCAAGCGTTCACAACGTTTTTTGGTCCCTTCTTGACCCTACTTTAGATATTTTGGCTACACTCACCTTTTTTGTTAAAGGGAATCTTTATTCTTTGGTCTCGTCAATTTGTTTGCATTGTGGATTATCTATGTCTTAAACTAACTGCATTTTTTACTTGCAGCGGATTCTATGCTATTTATATAGTTTATTTCTTTTCCGTTAATAGTTTTTTAACGATTACTTTTGTTTCTGTAAAAATATAATTATAAAAATTGCTCAGTCATCTATTTATTTAATATTATATAATTTAAAACAGCTCTATTTCTTTTAAAATTATACAACAGATTTTTATGCACTTCTATTGAAACTGATTGGTTTTTAATTTTTAAATAACAGGTAAATGACTTCTCTTGTAATCTATAATGCTATTTCTATAAAAACTAGTGTTGTGATGCATATTTATGATAAGATTTTTTATAATTATAAATCATAGATACTTTTTCGACCCTCTTCAATTTAATACAATTTTTTGTATTAAAATTATTATTTAAAATTATTCAAAAAGTTATTTATATACATAGATTTTCTAAATGATATCAAAGTATTAATAGAATAATGAAAATATTATAAAGTTCTTGTAAGTTCTTCAGCGTATTAAAAAAATCTTGATAATTTATATAAATTTATGGCTTTTTATATAAAGAGCAAGAAATAATTGTGACATGAAAGGTGATCGACGTTGTGCGAAATCATTAAATTATTATATTATCACACACCATCTCTGGCATCCGGGGTATCTTTAATAAAATATATTTAAAATATCTTGTATCAGATATTGAATGCAGTCATTATCGTTTGATACTTAATCATCTCATGATCTCCTATCGCGAACTTCGTAAGTGAAATGACAGCATTTATAGCGATCCGCGATTGGTCGCATGCGAGAAAATATAGAGGAAAAATACATAATATAATTTTAAAAAATTAAAATATATAACATTTATATTGTGCAACGTTCAGTTTGAATCAATTCGGATTTCTTCAAAGTTTTTCAAAGAGAAAGAGAAACAAACATTCACAAAATTCTCGACTGAGATGTCCGCAAAATGTTTTCTAAACATACTGCGTCAATTCTTCCGTTCTTTTGTAATTTTTATGCTTCAGCTTTTTGTTTTGTTCAACGAAAGGTAACACTTCTACTATTGAAATTATTTGTAAAATTGTGAAATATATATTTATTATTAGTTATATACATATATTTTGTAAGATTCAAAATTTTGTTTTATACGTATTTATTAATCAAAATTGCCTACATTAAATTATTATTAAATATTAAAAAACAAAATATTTTAAATAAGTATTGTAGGCGGTATCTGACGTAGCGGGATGTCCGTGGAATAAGTCACCAGTATATGTATTATGTTATTATTTTCGTGTCGGGTCATTGTCGTGTTTTCGTGTATGCTTATCTGTCCGTTGCCTCGATTTTATTGTATACCTTTGACGAAACGTGCCATGCCGTGATTGGCTTCATTTGAAAGGATAAGCGTTTTAACCGAGTGTTTATAAACGGCGACCGCTCGGTCGAGCGCGTCTCTCTCTCTGAGAATTTACAAGAGTAACAATAATAAAGAGTTTATACGATTTCTGAGAATTAGAAAAGAGTTAAGAGTTTGAATCGAATATATATATCTCTCCTATCGACATCCTATCGACTACAGTATAGATTTAAAAAAAAGAAAAAATTTAAAATAGTAATTAAACTTTGAGAATAGTTCATATATATGTGTTGACAAAGGAAATATTTTAAAATATCTGTAATTCGTGGCATATATATGCTATATTTAAAGTATATAAAATAATAAAATTTCACAATATGTAAAAATATTTTGATAAATAGCACTATATACAAAATATAAAAAAAATGACAAAGGTACAAGTTATGACTTTCAGTATACAGACCGAAAACTTATTAATCTTCAAATATACACAAAAAAGAAACCTTTTCTTATTTTACTCTTTTATTTGTCGATGGTGCACAGGATGAGAAATGACAATGGAACAATGGACAATGTTCATTCATGTTGAGAATAGAAAGTTTGACATGCTTGTGATATATGGACAAGAAAATGCCTAGAGGCTGTATAGGTTTTATATCAGTTTTGGAACCCGCAACACACCAAGTCATAATTAAACTATAAATAGATATATGTTATATTTGTACAATAAATAAAATTAAAATCGAGCGGTTTAATATTTTTTAAAAATTTGATATCAAAGGTTTTAAAAATATAATTCCAAAAGAAGCACACGCGTTTTATTAAAAATTGTATTACATTATTTTAAAGTTTTTTTTTTGCATAGAGATATAACGCAAAGAAAAAAATATTCATAGTTTTATCCATAATAGCAAAACCTTGCGACAAACCTAACCATCCGTTTAAATAGTTTAAAAATATTTTGTATTAATTATTTGCAATTTATGATCAAGATATTAATTTGACTTATGAGCATTAGTTGCGTGTTGTATAATTTTGATGAAAATTTTCGCCTAAAGTTTAATTTTCACAATATTACAATTTTCTTATATTTTCTCTATAAGTCAGCCAACAAATTGCTTTGCTCTGCGTGGTCAATTGACTACGGTTAACGGTATTTTCATTCTCACACTAGCCCAAACTCTTAGTATAATACAACTTTTATCTCCGACGTACCTGCGGCCAGATCTGGGACGTGCAACAGGTAAAAAAAAAAGTAGTGGTGAAACTATGGTTGCATTCCAGGCATTCTTTTGTCTAGGTTTCTCCTTTGTCTACCTTTGAAGATTGAGAGTTTTTCAATCTGAATATTGCAGGTCATAAATAACTTTGTCATTTATTACATCTCAACATTTCAAAAATCTTCGCAGTATTTTAAAATTACAAACATTTGAGAAAATTCAAGAAAATTTATGAAATAAAATTAATATTTGCAAAGTCTAATGCTATATATAATATTTCCTTAAGAGTGCAATTCGTGACTTATAGTGACGAAAACAATTAATCGGCGTCACAAATTAAATATTAATAAATAAACAAGATAGAAGAATGCAAAAATATTTTATTTTAACGTGATAATTTATCAAGATACATTAGGTATCTTCCAAACTATTTCGATCTTTCACGTTATGCTTACTACTACACTATTATTGTTAAAATATATATAAAATTATTTGTTTATAAAAAATATATTTAAGCTATCTTTTGCTAATATTAATAAATGCAATCATATATTATTTGTGAGTATTAAAAAAATCTCTTTTTCCTGTTTAATATATAAATAAATTAATATAATATATGTAAACCATAAAACATTATCAATAGTTAAGTCGTTGAAAATGATATCGTAAATACTTGATTGCATCTAGAGATAATTATATTCGCTGTATAAATGCGATATTAAAGAACGTTTAATTTATATTAATATATATGATATTAATGATATTAATGATATTAATTATATGATATACATATATGATATTAATATACATGTCTTAATAGAAAATATTTTCTCATATTACACAGTTATAGCTCTAGCGACTCTTTTATTCTTCTAGCAGAGAGTTTCACGCCCTCCATTGCTTCTTTCGAAACCTAAAAATGACAAAAATAAAATGAAATAATGTGGATGTACTGTGTGATGATTTACTCACATAAAGAGAGACACACAAAAAGAGTTTTACATTTATTAAATTTAAAAATCCATGCGGCAGATCCGGCAATATATCCAGCGTAACTTTGTTGCCGAGAGATCGAAGCTTTCTCGCAAACATGACGCAATCATTGAGACAAGGATCAAACTGTGTTGTCTAAAAACAAATTTATTATATGTATGAGATGTTCCGAAATATTCAATCTCAATAGCGAACAGAACGCATCACATTTTGCATCGTCAAAATCACGTACCATTATCTTCATAGGCGGAAAATGGACTAACATATTGTTTGATGCAAGATAAACATTCATGAGCGGATCCTTCGGTATTGTAAATATAAATTCCTCCGAAGGAGTTTTCGCATTCTTTGTATCAAGCTGCCTAACATTTCTGTTGTTTCTTCGATTGAGGAACCATGCAAACAGAGAATTGTTACTTTGTCCTAAAATATTATCATTTCTGTTGACACTGCATTTTTTTCCTTATAGGCGAAATAGACAAAACTAAAGCGAAGCTGAATATTCTGTATATATTTAAAAATTTGTAATATATTCTCGGGACTGAACTTGCACTTTTGGATCTTTATAGTAATTATTGCATTAGGAAATCTTCTTAAAAGCGAAGTAGATATAAACAAATCTTATATATATATATATATTGCAACGGACTTTTCCTTCCAGTGCCGCGCAACTTCGTCACTTTTCTCGGTATCTCTACACACAAAAATTCGACAAATTGCTTGGGCGCCAGGTACGGTCAGGCCGCACCACTCAAAATAACACGATAATTAATTCTACGATAGTGACGGCTTAAGCTCGGTAACTCAGTTTCTTAATTGGCAGAGGGGCGGGATTCTTAATGCGGGGAATCGTACTCGGGGCTTCGGAGAGAAGGAGAGTCATTAAATCGGCACACTGACATATTTAAATAAAAGTTAAATAAATATATTTCATTTTAGAAAAGTGATTGCAGTTTCACATTACGTATTTACGGCCTCGTGACTCGGTAGATCCTCGACACTCGAGGTGTTACAACACAATTATGGTTCGATATTTATCGCTACCGAGGGGAACATATCCCGGATTATATTTCAATCGAGGAGGCGGGGGAGAAAGACATTTCCCAAATTACAAGACTCAAATACTCGACACAAGACAATCAGAGACGAAACTCGATAAGTAATTAAACTAACATTTATACACAAAATTCTGGACTGTCGACTCGGTACGGCTCTCCACGGAGAGAGAGAGAGAGGCTGCGCAGTTCTTACTTTAATGGCGAATCTCGGTACGGGCCTCGCGTTTCGGACACTCCCGAGGGCTCGGTAACGAAAGTAATTAACATTGACATTGATAACAATCTTAACCGTGTTACTAGAGACGCGAGTCCCCGCCGAGTTCGCTCTTACCGAGACTTTGAAGTGGTGGCCTTACAATAATTTGTCGTCCGTCGGTGTCGCACGTGGTTCGCACGCCGCAGTCTCGTCGAACAGTGTACGACTCTGGGCTCACGGCACGCCGGTAGCCGGCGTCGGTGGCGCTGCGCGCGCCGCCTATAATCGATCCTGGATCCTCTGTCGACGATAGTCGATCCTTGTGGGCCTCGTTGCCCCGGTATTTTCGAAACGGCTCTCGGTACTTTTCGGAATGTTGGTGCGGATATTGTGGCTGCTCGCTGCACGTTCCGAATAATTGCTTCTCTCCTTCTCTACTGCTGTTGACTTGCGGGGGAACCCGCCGAGAGGTGATCAGTCTCCGACGGTTCCGCTTTCCTCGGGACGGTGCCGGCGGCCCCACTGGAGCAGCCATCCCTGTCTCGGGATGTTGGTACCTTTTGATGGGCTCCTCCGCTTAATCCCGTCCGCTATCCGAGGCTGTAAAACGTATCCGGCAGTAACGGGCCCTTACGTATTTATTCTATTTATGGACAATAAATACCTTACTTCTCCGTGTTACCCGGCGTCCCCGAGCGCACCGCTTCCACCCAGGTCGTCCACTCTTGCTGCAAATTCCGCCATCCCACGATGGCTGCTCCCTTCGATACATCAGGGCCTTCTCTGACCACTCACTTCCACTCGGTAAATCTATCGGACTTAATTAACTAAAGGCGAGTCGACGAAGAAAAGTTCGTCGCTCGCCGACCCAAAATTCGTCCTCTCTCTCGACCCTTCCTCGGCCGGGCCGTGCCGGCCCTGTGACGGGCGTTAAAAACGTCACGTCACAATATATATATATTTATTTATTTATTTATTTATTTATTTATTTATTATAGGGATATGTATGTAATTGATTTGTATATATATACCATCGACTTCTCTTAAATTGACAGAATTTAATGTCGAATCAGATGGAAGAGATACTAATTTTCTCGCATTGTCATTGTTATTCATTTCCGCAGAAAACTCTGTATCCAATTTGGTCCATTCTTCATTTTCATGTTTTCTGCGGAATAAATTGTATTTATGTGAATTGTACAACGTTTTCACAATAAAATATATATATATGCGATACATCAGAGAGTATAGAAACGATTGATCTTCGTTATATTTTTTTAATAAAACATTTTTCATCATACTTCGATTTTCATCATATAAAAAAATACTTTGATTGAAAAAAGATTATAATAATAATTTTAACTGAAGTTTTACCTTGTAAGTTTTTCATTATCAGGCCCCACGTAAGTCTTTAAGATTCGTATTATAATTCCGAGCAATAAGAACGGATCGGTGAGGAAGAGCACATGGGATAGCGACGGAATAAAGTCGATGATCACCGGTGAATAAGCCATAAAAACACTATCCGGTTTCCTTATATTTAACTGCAGGCATTTTAAGGTGGCTTCCAAGTTTAAGATACCACCTGCGGAATCACCTGTCAAAAAATAAATCATTAAAATTCCCAAGTATTTACCGTATCGAATAATCAAATCTGCTATTATATACATTATATAGGCATATCGAAGATTGTTTGAGAGAATGTCGCCTTAGCGCATGACTGGTGGCGCGCTGGGTTTCGGCGCTGGCGTGAGCGAATGAAGCGCCTCTCTCGCTCTCTCGACTCTCTTCCGCTCTGGCTACAGTCGCGAACGCATGGGCAAATATATTGTAATACGACCATTGGAAAAATACTGTAAAGGGCCTTGCCTTCCATATTAAAGGTTACATTCCAATAAAAAGCGAGTCAACGTTATTCAAAACATTGGTCCTTCGAGCCGGATACTCGCAGAAAGTGGCAAGGCCGAGGGCAACATAACCACAAAAAGACGTATAGAACGAAGCATTGTCGCAGCATCGCGACACAGACAAGCAACATCGGGGTAAGTCTCCAACTTCCTTGCATTATTTCCTTGTCCCATACAACATAAAGCATATCATTTACAATGTCAGTGCAAAAAATGAAAGCTCTTAAAGCTAGACGAACAACGATAAAAGCACAGTGTACACGCACGCGAAACGCGATCGACGCGATAGATCTGCAGTCGATAGATATCACATACGTAAAACAGCGAAAGGAAAAATTCGTTGAATATTGGAATCAATTTAATGAAATTCAAGTACAAATTGATGAATTACTAGCTACTGCTGTAGATTTAGATGACGTAGAACAGTTTAAGACCGAGCAAGAGAGGGAATACATGAGTTTCGAAAAAAATTACTTCAGCATCGCCAGCAAAATCGAACGTTTATTATCATCCGCGCGTGAAACCGGAAATGTAAATCAGCCACTAGCTCAAGCGCCGCCTCTTGAAGGTTACGTTCGCGATATTAGTCAAGTTCATTTGCCAAAAATTGCTATACCAAAATTTAACGGCAATTACGAGGATTGGTATCCATTTTATAATACATTTGACTCTATGATTCATGCAAATACAAGATTAACGAATATACAACGGTTTCATTATTTGATCTCATGTCTCGAAGGCGATGCCGCGCATGTCATTAAGTCTTTGGAAATCACTCCCGATAACTATCAAGAAGCATTAGAATTATTGAAACAGCGTTACGATGACAAACGCGTAATAGCTCAAGAACATATAAAGTCATTATATGATTTGCCCACGGTGACGAAAGGCAATTATATAGCACTGCGACAGTTAATCGACGACGTACTGGGACATTTACGCTCTTTAAAGAGTCTAGGTCGACCAATCGACCATTGGGACGACCTTATAGTTCACTTAATCATTACAAGATTGGATTCTAGCATTGTTAGTGAATGGGAAAACCACATCCCGACGGGTGAAATTCCAACGTTGAAGCAACTCACCGACTTTCTCGCACACAAATGTAAAGCAATGTCAGTCGTATCCAAAAAGGCATCTGGAGACTCATCCGCTTTAAACCCACGAAAGAACAATAAAATCACCAACGTTCACGTAGCTACTTCCAACATTTATTGTGCTTATTGCAAAGAAAAACATCATATATTTCAATGTTCTAGTTTTCTGAAACTGTCAAGTGCGGACAGAAATAAAGAAGTCAGAGCTAAGCGGTTATGCCTCAACTGTCTACGTTCAACTTCTCATCAAGCAAAGGATTGCAGATCATCAACATGTCAAGTCTGCAGCAAAAAGCATAACACTCTTCTACACATACAAGACAAGCATCAAAAGGATACGGAAGCTACGAGTCAATCTCAGCAGTCGAATAACTCTAACGCAGCAATTTTGAATCATCATGTCACTCAAGATAAGTATTATCAAGTCATACTGTCAACTGCCGTCGTTGATGCTATCGATCAATATGGTAAGCCTCACGCATGCAGAGTATTATTAGACTCAGGATCTCAATCCAATTTCATCACTGAGAAGCTAGCTCAGAAATTAAATCTGACGCAAAAACGAGTCAATATGTCCATAAGCGGCATAAACAAATCTCAGACGCACTCTTGCCATGCAATTAAAGTACGCATAAAATCAATTAACACAGCATTCTCACAAGAAATCGAATGTCATGTACTGAATGCTATTACTGAAAACCTGCCTCGAACTCACCTCAACATTAACAACTTACAGATTCCAAGCAACATAAGACTAGCTGATCCTCACTTTCACGTATCAAATGAAATAGACATGCTTATAGGGGCTGAAGTATTTTGGCAACTAATATGTGTGGGACAAATACAAAAGCACAAAAATCAACCCACTTTTCAGAAGACGGATGGATCGTTGGCGGAAAACTTCCCGGGAAGATATTTACAAAATCTGGACTATGCAGTGTATCAATCAATCATCAGATTAATCAAAACTTAGCCAAATTCTGGGAAATGGATCAGATCATCACTGAAGCTCCATTTAATCCTGAAGAAAAGGCTTGCATGAGCCACTTTATGAAGACTACGGAGAGAAGTGAGGACGGTCGATTCATGGTACAGATGCCATTCAAGGAAACGAAGGTGTAACAGCTTGGCGAATCTCGCAGTGTGGCCTTAAGCCGATACTTGTCCATGGAACGTCGATTACAAAAGCACCCACTACTAAGACAACAATACGTACAGTTTATGACTGAGTATTCAGATTTGGGCCACATGATACGCATTACTGAGGAGCAAGCAAGTAAGCAAACACTACGTTACTACATACCACATCACGCAGTATTAAAGAGTAACAGCCTGACGACGAAGCTGCGTGTAGTGTTTGACGCCTCCTGCAAGACTAGTACTGGAATCTCATTAAACGACTGCCTCATGGTAGGACCAACTTTACAGCAAGATCTCTTTTCAATCCTACTACGATTCCGCACCTTCCAATATGTAATTACAGCGGATATTGCACGAATGTATAGGCAGATGCAAGTAGACAAGTCGCAAACTGCCTTTCAAACTATATTTTGGCGAAACGACCCAAGTGAAGAAATATCTGAATTTGAACTACAAACTGTAACCTATGGCACAGCATGTGCATCCTTTCTGGCAATAAGGGCAATGTTGGAACTGGCAAACCTAAACTCATCAAGCTACCCTATAGGATCAGCCACAATCATCAACGATTTCTACGTCGACGATTTATTATCAGGAGCTAACACCGAGCACGAAATAAAGAAGATTCGTGATGAAACTATAAGTGTATTAGAAAAGGGAGGATTTCAACTCAGGAAATGGGCATCCAACTTTCCGGAAGTATTAAAGGACATAACATGCACAGATTCTCATGAGCCAGTTCACTTCATTAACAGCAGCCAAGAAATATGCACATTAGGCATGCAATGGAATATCAATGATGAATTTCAATATGACATCAATATAGCCAACACTCGAAAGGTAACTAAAAGAAGTATGTTGTCAGCGTTGTCTAAAATATTTGATCCGTTGGGATTGCTGGGACCTATAACCCTCACTGCAAAGGTGTTAATACAAAGAGTCTGGCAATTGAATTTGGCATGGGACGAAACTGTTCCTATGGACATATACACCGCCTGAACAAACTATGAATCACAGTTAAATACGATTCACAGTTTCAGATTCCCGAGATATGTGGCATGCAAGGACGCCTCGGAGATTCAAATACATGGTTTTTCGGATGCAAGCGAGAAAGCATATGGAGCCTGCGTGTATTTTAAAATTACTACTCCCCAAGGACAAAATTCAATACGGCTATTGTGCTCAAAATCTCGAGTTGCGCCTTTAAAGACAGTTAGTCTGCCAAGGTTAGAATTGTGCGGAGCTTTACTACTAGCACAACTAATGGACAAGGTATTGAAGGCACTACGCCTCAAGCCAGAAAGAGTATACCATTGGACGGACTCCACCATAGTTCTGCACTGAATAAAGGCAACCGACAAAAAATAGAATACTTTTGTCTCCAACAGGATAGGTGAAATTCACAAACTGTCACAAACAAATAGCTGGTACCATGTAGCAACAGAATCAAATCCCGCAGATTATGTATCTAGAGGAGCTCTTCCTCTATCTTTAGTCAAATCAGACCTTTGGTGGTCGGGACCGACGTGGCTACATAAGGAGCGTCAAGACTGGAATACTAACATTCCATGGCTGTCATCAGAAGATTTACCAGAACAAAAACGAGCTGTCAATGCCATGATCACTATTGAAGAAGAGGATGCACAAAATTTATTTGAGCAATTCTCCTCACTAAACAAGCTAATTAGAATCAATGCACTCTGTTTGAGGTTTATCCACAATGTAAGAAGCAGAGCAGAGAACAGGATCACAGGGCGCATAACTACGCAGGAATTGGTGAAGTCGACCTTGCGCCTGGTGAAGATCATTCAAGAAGCAGCATTTAAAGAAGATATACAAGCTCTTAAGTCAAAGGGATACGTTCCAAGAAGAAGCAGCTTATTAAACTTATCGCCATTCATCGACAAACAGAACATTATAAGGATAGGCGGGCGTCTTCAAAACGCAGCAGTAGGAATTGACGCAAAACACCCTATTTTATTACCAGCTCATCATCCATTCACACAGTTAGTTACAGCGTACGAACATCAAAGACACTTGCATGCAGGAGCACAAGCTACTCTGGCGGCTATTCGTGCCAAATATTGGCCCCTTGCAGCACGTAGTAGCGTCAAAAAATATATTTAAAAATGTATAATTTGTTTCAAGGCAGCTCCACGTGCGTCCGAAGCAGTCATGAGTGAATTGCCTTCTCCTAGAGTGACACCATCCAAACCATTTGCGTCCAGCGGTGTGGATTATGGTGGGCCACTGTATGTAAAGTCGGGTCAGCTTCGTAATGCCAAAATAGTAAAGGCATATATAGCGATTTTTGTATGTCTAGCCACGAAAGCAGTACATATAGAGTTAGTGAGTAGCCTTTCTACTGAAGCATTTCTAAATGCTCTTAATCGCTTTATCGCTCGTCGGGGCAAGGTGTCGCACATATACTCAGACAACGGGACAAATTTTCAAGAAGCAGCTAACAGATTGAAAGAGTTCTATCAAATGTTGCATGGTAAACATCATCAGGAGCAGGTGGACATCGCATTAAGCAAGGACCATATAGAATGGCATTTTATACCGCCCCATGCTCCTCATTTTGGGGGCATTTGGGAGGCGGCCGTAAAGTCGGCTAAAAATCACTTGAAGCGCGTCGTTGGTGATGCGGCATTAACATTTGAAGAGATGTACACTGTGCTCACTCAAATTGAAGCTGTTATGAACTCGCGCCCTTTAACACCTCTTTCAGCTGATCCCAATGATCTTTCCTATCTAACACCTGGGCACTTCCTAGTTGGAGACGCTCTTACCTCTATTCCGCAACAGGATATTACGCACTTATCAACTAATAGACTTTCACGATGGCAGCATATTAATCAAATATACCAGCACTTTTGGAAGCGCTGGAGTCGTGAATACTTGCAGCAACTGCAACAGCGAAACAAATGGCAACTTTCCAAAGGACTGCAGCCCAATATTGGTGATATGGTCATGATTCAGGAGGGAGACTCATTGCCACTAAAGTGGTTAGTCGGACGAATAGAAGATATTCACCCCGGAAATGATGGAGTAACACGAGTAGTGTCCATTCGAACCGTTAAAGGAACATATAAAAGACCAATCACGAAAACCTGTATATTACCACTTCGAAAGGATTGAGTTTATTCTTTTTCTTTTTTTCTTCTTTGACATTTTCATTTTTTGTTTTTGTTCTCGATGCAACAAAAATGGCAAATTTGAGATTAATATATTCTTTCTGCGTGCCCCCTTTTTTTTCTTTGTACAAGCTTGTTTTCAGATAATTTAGTTTTACATCCATCAAGGATCCAATCGCTTCCTGGACACACAAGTCCTTAATTTTTTAAAGGGTTTAACCCTTTCAAGGGGGGCGATATGTTTGAGAAAATGTCGCCTTAGCGCATGACTGGTGGCGCGCTGGGTTTCGGCGCTGGCGTGAGCGAATGAAGCGCCTCTCTCGCTCTCTCGACTCTCTTGCGCTCTGGCTACAGCCGCGAACGCATGGGCAAATATATTGTAATACGACCATTGGAAAAATACTGTAAAGGGCCTTGCCTTCCATATTAAAGATTACATTCCAATAAAAAGCGAGTCAACGTTATTCAAAACAAAGATAATATTTACTTACCGACAAATATCACTTTTTTCGCTGTACTTCCGGGTAATGTTGCATGCTTTAACGCCCATGCGTAAGAATACACAACTTCTTCAAGGGCGCGTGGATAGGGAGCTTGCGGGGCTAAATTGTAATCTATGCACAAGATTGATACGTCGAGCATCGTAGCCCACTTATGTAGATACATTTGATGTGATTGCGATGACTGTGCGATGAATCCGCCCCCGTGAGTATGAATAATTAAACTATCGCATAGCTCATATAATTCTCCTCTTGCACTTCCGATCTTGATGGAGTGTCAAATATTATTAATTTTTTAGCTAATTATTTTAAATTTTTCTACTCTATAAATTCCATGAATTATACATCTACTAGTTATTTTTTAATTAATTATACTAGTAATTAAGAGTACATTCTTTTTTATTTCGTAACTCGTCACTTATGTATCATTGATCTTGAATCTATTTTACATTTTCCCTGTAAAACCAGTTTCTCTAGCATGTGTTGTGGTTTGCTTAATCGCGGCTCATCGAATCGTATAGATGATACTGAAAATCATTGATCATTTGATGATGCAATATAGACATACGAATAAATTCACTTTCTCTATAATTATGTCGGTCATAAATGAAACTCAATATAAATATTATCTTTTTCTTCTCATTATTGTTAATGATCTCTCTTGATAATGATAGTCAAATCGTTCGTTTTATATAGCCGTAACTTTTATTATATAGAGGTAAATTGTTAAATATTTCTATTTAAATATTTAGATGTATTCAAACAGATATTACGTATATATATTTTTGTATTATATATACATTGTGACGTGACGCCTCGGGAGCGCCGTCACAAGGGCTACGGCTCGACCGAGGGGGGCGAGGAAAACGCTTCGGGGGTTGTCTCTCGCACCTGAGAGGAGGCGACCTCGAAATATATTATATTTCCTTCCGCGCTACCGTACCGATACTATTAGAACCGCCCTTAAGGGGGGGGGGGCGCGAGACGACTGCCTGAGTGGAGGGTGACCTTATAGAATTGTGAAGCAGGACTCAAGAAATCCGGAGAGCAGACCACCATGGGAGAATACCGAGGAGGTCACCGATAAAGACGCCTCCAACTCCCAGGTCACGTATCGAGTTCCCGCCATTACCGCCATCTTAATTTCCGACCTCTGATACACCTTTTTTATAGATGCCACCGAGGATAATACGACAAAGGATACCGACCAGAATGGGTGGAGGGCCCCGCATACGGCTAAACGCAACATCAGGAGGAACTGGAGTAAGGCCCGGCCAGCCTGCCAGTTCCGACACCTGGAACAGCCATATCCGTCGTACACCGCTATATAACAGCAAGGATACCGAACGGTGACGACATCTAGTACTCCCGAAATCCACGGCGATGACGCGTGGAAAGACGGGCGATCGATGGGTGGATCCAAAACCCCTCGGCGGTTGAATATCGGCAGGATGCGCGGGAAATCGGCGCGGGACTCGAAGAACCGGGAGACTCTCTCGGAGAGAGACACTGTTCGGCGAGCGATCAAATCGTGAGGACGAGCCCGGAAGCATCCCGACCACGCTGAGGAATTCGCTATTAATATTGTAAGCCGCCGCTCAGATAGTTCATAGGAATAAGTCCCGGTGCAGGCTGGCGTCGAGTTATACGTTCGTTCAGGGAATACCGCTGCATCTCATTAACGAGATATCTTACAATTACCGATTTCGTTTGAGAGCATTATCGTTCCGAAATTATCGCTGCCGTGAGGCCAGCTTACACCGGGTATCGCGAGGGTGTCCCTCTCAGGGAAGTTGCCACCGACAGTCGTCGTTACTAACATTTGTATTATTGTCTCGTATCGTACCGTATCGTGTCGTGGGTTTAAACTCAATAAAGTAAGAATCGTCGACGTTTATGCAGACTAAAATCACGGGACTTAAAGAGGGAATTTGCGTGAGTCGTTCTCTGCGAGTTAGCGTTACCGTATAGATAGCAACTCTGCGAGAGTCGTACCTTTCACGAAATTACCGTCTAGGATTCCGATAGAGTCTATGTACCGATTTTATTAGTATCTGATTTACGCGACCTTCGCGCCGGGAGCGAGGGACTCTCGAGACGCAAGTATCAATATCAAAGAAATTGTCGATCAAGTTTCAGTTTTTTTTGTTATTCAAGGTGATTAGGACTTAAGAGTATCTTCGTATATTCGAAACAGTAAACACTTATATCATTCGCGAAAATTAATACTTCCGTGTATTACTTCGTCACATTTTGGATCGCATTTAGATTACGTACCGGGTGTCGTTTCCCGGCCGAATTACCTATTGTATTACCGTTTAATTATCTAAGTGTCTGTAAAACCTCGTTGTCATATCTATTTAAGTAAATTATCCTTGTTCTATACCCTTCTTGTAATATTCATTTTTACTATGTTTTAAATATACAGTGTTAATTATTGTGAAAATTCGGTCTTAATTCTAATAACGTTCTCTCTCCCCGCTCTCTCCGATATAGCTATTTCCCCCAGAACCGCACCCCTCTCCCATATACGGAGCTGCCGGACTCGTATCCCGTATCGATATTATAATATCGTTACTGTGGCGCGAGGAATCGCGCCTGGCGCCCAATAAGATCGATCTCGTTTTGGTGAGGATACCGAGATACCGCCGGATTACCGTTTACCGACTTTTCCGACTTGCTACCGATGTATAAACAATTGCACGCTATCCCCTCGGAATCGGCGTTTCCGAGATTGGCAACGGCGTCGCAACATATATACATATATAATATAAATAACTATAGTTAAAATATAATAACAGTTTAATTATTATATTGTTATTTTAACAGGAGTATTTGCAAAAATTAATGTGATAAAAATCTATATTATAGATTCTAGATATAATTATAGATATAATAAATTTATTATTTATTTCAAAATTTAATTCAGGCATTTCTCTGTTTATCTCTTCTTGTTACAGTCTACAAATACTGATATTCGTTTACACATATTTTTGTAATGAAATATTTGTTTTATGCATGTATCGCGTTTTATATAATATATTGTAATTTATAACTGTAATTTATATATTAAACTTATATAAAATTTATATATTACATATTTTTAACAATATTGTTGACAGGTTCTTTATAAAATCTCTCGACGATCGGAAGCTGAACTTCAGATACTTCAGGAGTGTCGAAAAAAATGTGGAAAGTCCGAGATAACATACTAATCCAATTAGGCTTCATTTATCTTTTTATACTTAATGCATATACCGTCTATAGTTTATCAATAGCAACAGTGCGAAATGGCACGTTGATAGGTGCAACAATGCGTATAAGATTCGGAAGAGACATTCATGCATTCCTGGGAATTCCCTATGCTGCACCACCGATCGGAGATCTCAGATTTAGGGTAAGATTATTTTGTTTATTTTAGGCAATTAGATCTTAACAAAATGGGTAGAATAATTCTGAAATAGTCAATCAAAAAAAATTATAAACTTTCTAGTTCCCATTAATTTCTAATTAATTTCTAATTAATTCTGCGAATCTTTTTTGAAAACGAATCGAGATATTAAACAGTGTGATAAAAATAGCTTTAAAGTAATTAAGATTTAAATTTAGGAATGTAAATTTATAATAAAGATTTTTTTATATCTTTACTTTTAAGCGAGCATTAATTAATTCTACCTGTTGATTAATTAATTCGTTAGAACTTTTATTTTGAATATATATATCAAAGAGTTATCCAATTGTTTATTGCAAATTAAAAACATGTTTGACACCTATCTCGCTCTAAAAAAATATTTTAAGCTAATGCTAAATATATATAAATTGAGAATTAAGAAGGTTATAGGAGCCGTACGCGGTTCTCGGTGCGTTGATTCCAACGAAATTTTTAATTTTTCGTTGGAATTAAATACTTGTGCACGGGGCACGAATTTTTTTACTTGGTATACTGCTAAGATTTTTTCGGAATAATATCGACTCGAGATTTTTAATTCCGACGTTCCCCTCTGACCCCTCCCCCCCCAAATGAAATATAAGCGAGAAAAAATATTGGTCCGAAAGTCGCTGAATATATATTTAGTACTTAAATAATCAACAATATTTATCATAATTGAAAAATAATTGCGAAAACTTGTACGAACTGACCTAGCTGCATTATGATTTATAATTTAAAAAATTATAAAATTAGAATGAGGCAGAATTAATTAGCTAAACTTGCTTGCTGTATCCTTAATGATTCCTAATGGATTTATCGCGCAATCCTTCAGAAAGCAGCGTCAGGGACTTTCGCACGGCAATCACGTGCCTTATGTAGCGCGATCACGTAATAATAATCCTAATAATAAAAGTATCGAGTTTTTTCTCCTCCGGATTTACGCGTCGTTAGTTATTTTTTTCTTCGCAATTAGTACCGCCGCTGTTGCAATTAAATTTAGCAGTGGTTTCGCACTTTTTTAAATCAATCCTACGTATCGTATTATTACGTCTTCCTTTCGCGGAAAAAATCATGTTACAATCAGATGAATATATGATAAATTTTTCCGAGCACGAGTTCATTGTAAAAAAAGAGTCTCAATAATATATAGAATGTTTCGACACTTTTTTTTATCGTCTCTTTATATTCATGTGATGTTCTGTCGTTGTAAATACAGCACGTGCATCGTTTAGCTTTGCATACGTTATGGACTGTTGCTAACATTATTGCATCGATAGTTAAAATACATATTATATTATACATAATACATAAATTAGTAATTTTGCATGTGTTCCATATATGTGTATATAATTCTCTCTTATTATTAATATTAATATATTATAAAACTAATATACAGAAATGTAAAGATTCATATAAAAATTTTCTGAAAATATAATTATATTTATACAATACAGTATATGTAAGTTTTCTAAAAATATAAATATAAAGTTAAAATATAATATAAAATAATAATATAATATAAAAATATAATAATACGAGGCGCATTTTAAAAATAAGATCCGTTTTGAAATAAAAAAAAGATCTTGTGAATCAAGCAAGACGAATGAAAGGAAAAATGTATGTGTGTATGTGTGTGTGAACAGGTGAGTGACTGATCCGTCGCGACAGCTGATTCATGTCCAGCGAGCGGCGTATCAATTAGAATTTGGCGCCACCGTCGGGCCGATTACCACTCTCAGGCCCGCACGCCAATCGCGATCCCTCGAGCCCGCGCCGATAGTTTCGCGCGCGCAAGGCGCGGCCCTTCAAGCCGCGCCGTTCGAACGCTCTCGGGCAACCGTCCGTGAGCAAACAAATAGGGAAACAAACAGATTTGCCCTCCGACTTTCCAGAAGGATCCCGTACCACGCTTTGCTCACCTTTCGAACGATGATCTCATGATGCGGAACTTTCTGGAAGGTCGAGGGTATAAATTGACGTTCCCCGAAACGCTCGCTCTCGTTTTTCGTCCGCCGCTTCTCGCGCTCGCGTCTCAGTCGCTCCGAAAGCAAAACCGAAATTCGTACGATATCTCTGTGACTAAAAGCATAGTTCGCCTAACTTCGGCCGTTGCTATTGTGGTTCTCAGTAGAGTCCAGTCTCTATACGATTGCGAAAGTGTATATTCAGAATATTCGATAAAGGAGAAATACAGACTACAGTTCGATAGGAAACAGGCGTTCGTTATTTCGTGGTACCAGCATACTCGCTATCACTTCCCGACTCACTCCATGTCGCGCACTATCACCATTCGCGAACTTTGAATTGAACATTCTGGTCCTTCGAGTCGGATCTGACCCTTCGTCGTAACCGGCACCTCCTGCGAATCGTCGTGAACCTCGCGCCTTCGTCGTGAGTGCTATGGCTCTACAGTGTAGTGAGTGAGTAATCTGAAAGAAAAAAAACGATGGAGCAATTAATCAACGCGCAGCACGAGCTCTACGGGCGCATCGCCCGCGCCATGGAAACTGTCCGGAAAGCCGGAACCGCCAAGCTGTCCATCCCTCTCGTACAAGCATCCCTGACGCTTCTAGACAAAAAGTGGAGTAAGTTCGAGCGTAATCACGATGCCTTACTTACAGACTATAGTGAGCGGATCGGAGAGCACGATTACACTACCTCGGACCTCCTAGATATAGCTGAAATGGCTTACATGCAACAGCGGGCCGAGCTAATCGAACTCGAACAGAGGCTCGCCCTCCAGCAGAAGCCCGACCCACAGAAGCTCGCTCGAACAGAAACGGCGGTGGCCCACGGCATGGCAACGTGCTGCCGCGGATCCAGTTGCCAAAATTCTCCGGGAGAGTTGAAGATTGGCCCGCCTTCCGCGACCTGTTCCGCTCCATTGTCATGGAGGGTAACACTCTGTCGCAAGTTGAACGGATGCATTACCTAAAACTAGCGTAAAGGGCGACGCGGAACAGCTCATCCGAAATCTGCCCTCTACTGAGGAGAATTTCGAGCGAGCCTGGGCCACGCTGGTGGAGCATTTCGAGAATAAGCGACTCCTAGTGAGAGCCTATTTGTCCACCTTCGCTGCGCTCCCTCGGATGAAAACGCCATCCGCCGCCGGACTCCGTCGAATATTCCACGGCGTACTCTCCACAGTCGGCGCCCTGGAGGGCGTTGGGCGCCCCATCACCGACTCCACGGACCTCTTCGTTCACTCGGTGGTTGAGCTCCTCGACTCCAAGACCCGACGCGACTGGGAGAATTCGCTGGGCAAAACCTCCGACCCCCCTTCTTACGATGACCTCCGGGAGTTTCTACAAGAACAGCTCATGACCCAGGAAGTGCTCCAGGCCGTCAACGGAGAAGCTTCCGGGAAAACCAACGAGAAGCCCAGCCGATCTGCACGAGCGAACCATGTGGGAGGTCGAGGGTCGGACGCGAACCGCAGCTGCCCCCTCTGTAAAAAAGATCATTTCATTGCACATTGCGAGCAATATAAAAGGAAAAACGCCCAGGAGAAACGGGAAACAGTCAACACTCACCAGCGATGCTGGAACTGCCTGGGTCGTCATCGACTCGGCGATTGCACGTCGTCTAAGGTATGCTCCCGATGCTCTGGTCGACACCACACGACTTTACACGACGCGTTTAAGGCGGTGGCCTCGCCCGCTACCGGGCTAAACTCGACGCCTTCCGTTCACGTCGCCAAGCAGCCACCGGTGGAATGCGGACCAGTGCTCCTCGCGACCGCGCGTGTGTTGGTGATCGATCGCACAGGCACCCACCACGCGGTCCGTGTGCTGATCGACCCGGGATCAGAAACGTCCCTGATCGCGGAGTCGCTCGCGCAGCGGCTACGCCTACCGCGAACCCCAACGTCAGTAGCCATCTTCGGGGTGGATGGCATCCAGACGGGCTTCTCTCGCGGACGACTCGCCGTCAGGGTCCTTTCGCGCGACGGGCACTTCTCACTCTCTGTATCACCGCTCGTGTTACCGCGCCTCAGCATCTACAGTGGGGCGTCAGGAAGTGGAGCTCGCTCGTGGCCTCACGTGGAAGGCCTCGAATTCGCGGACCCTGAATTTCACCGCCAGGATGCCGTGGAGCTGTTACTTGGTGCCGATGCCTACGTGGACCTCGTCCTGCCCGATATTTGCCGCGGAGGTCCGAACGAGCCCATTGCGCAGCAGACTCGCCTCGTTGGGTGCTATTAGGTGCTGTCGGCGCCAATCACGTGGCGGCTCCTGTGTCCTCCTTGCAATGCTCCACGGTAGGTGAGCTCGCCGATCTCGTTCGTCGGTTCTGGGAGGCTGAGGAGCCACCACGCATCGCGCTACCGCTGACTGCCGATGAGCAGGAGTGCGAAGATCACTTCGTGCACACTCACGAGAGACTTCCCGACGGCCGCTACCAAGTACGATTACCGGTCCGTCCGGAGCTACCGGACCTCAGCTCCACCCGCCGAACTGCGTCCAGGTTACTCGACGTCATGAGGCGACGGCTCGACCGCCACAGCGATTTCGGCATCTTGTATCGCACGTTCATGACCGAATATATCTCGCTCGGTCACATGACACCTGTCGCTGCTGCGACGTTCACACCAGGGAATCGAATCAGCTTCCTGCCTCACCATGGAGTGCTTCGGAGTTCAAGCACGGGCGCGAAGCTGCGGGTGGTGTTCAATGGCTCCACCCGCACCTGCAGCGAGGCGTCTCTAAACAGCTCTCTGCGCACCGGGCCCAATCTGTTGCCGTCGCTTGCGGATATCATGACACGCTGGCGACGTCATCATTACGTTTTCATAGCCGACGTACAGATGATGTACCGCCAAATCCTGGTACACCCCGACGACCGAGATCTGCAGCGGATCCTGTGGGAGGATGACAACCAAATACAGGAATACCAACTCAACACTGTCACGTACGGCCTGGCGAGCGCGCCGTACCTCGCCATACGCGTGCTGCGACAACTCGCGACGGACGAGGCGGACCGCTCCCCGCTGGGGGCCGAGGTTTTACAACACGACATCTATATGGATGATATACTTACCGGATCTTCAGACCTGGGTGTAACTCACCGGCTGCTGAACCAAGTTGTCTCCGTCTGTACGGCGGGCGGCTTTCCTCTACGAAAATGGGCCGCCAACAACGACAGTCTCCTGGCGGAAATTCCGCCAGAGCATCGCCTAAGCTCTCCGACCGGCGCTCAGCTGCCGTCGGACGAGTGCTCTGTACTAGGCCTGCGATGGAATCCCGAGGACGACGCATTATCGCTCACCCCCGAGTTAAAATACATATTATATTATACATAATACATAAATTAGTAATTTTGCATGTGTTCCATATATGTGTATATAATTCTCTCTTATTATTAATATTAATATATTATAAAACTAATATACAGAAATGTTAAGATTCATATAAAAATTTTCTGAAAATATAATTATATTTATACAATACAGTATATGTAAGTTTTCTAAAAATATAAATATAAAGTTAAAATATAATATAAAATAATAATATAATATAAAAATATAATAATACGAGGCGCATTTTAAAAATAAGATCCGTTTTGAAATAAAAAAAAGATCTTGTGAATCAAGCAAGACGAATGAAAGGAAAAATGTATGTGTGTATGTGTGTGTGAACAGGTGAGTGACTGATCCGTCGCGACAGCTGATTCATGTCCAGCGAGCGGCGTATCAATTAGAATTTGGCGCCACCGTCGGGCCGATTACCACTCTCAGGTCCGCACGCCAATCGCGATCCCTCGAGCCCACGCCGATAGTTTCGCGCGCGCAAGGCGCGGCCCTTCAAGCCGCGTCGTTCGAACGCTCTCGGGCAACCGTCCGTGAGCAAACAAATAGGGAAACAAACAGATTTGCCCTCCGACTTTCCAGAAGGATCCCGTACCACGCTTTGCTCACCTTTCGAACGATGATCTCATGATGCGGAACTTTCTGGAAGGTCGAGGGTATAAATTGATGTTCCTCGAAACGCTCGCTCTCGTTTTTCGTCCGCCGCTTCTCGCGCTCGCGTCTCAGTCGCTCCGAAAGCAAAACCGAAATTCGTACGATATCTCTGTGACTAAAAGCATAGTTCGCCTAACTTCGGCCGTTGCTATTGTGGTTCTCAGTAGAGTCCAGTCTCTATACGATTGCGAAAGTGTATATTCAGAATATTCGATAAAGGAGAAATACAGACTACAGTTCGATAGGAAACAGGCGTTCGTTATTTCGTGGTACCAGCATACTCCCTATCACTTCCCGACTCACTCCACGTCGCGCACTATTACCATTCGCGAACTTTGAATTGAACAGATCTTAACATTTAAAAATAATTTATTATAGTCAAAAAACTTCTACAAGCTTACTTTATTTTTAAAGTTAAAACATACAAAATTAAAGTTCAAAGTATAAAATTATAAATATCAAAAGTTACAATTATAATTTGTTCAAAATAAAGTTACGAAATATGTTTATCTCTATTATAAAATAAATGAAAGTTAATTCAATAAAATTTTATAGAATAAAATACATAAAATGTTTTTATTAGTGCTATTTAACAAATGGCATAATTATTTGATGATGTAAGTCGCACTTTACACACATTAAATCAGGGTTGGCATGTTTTAAACAATTTGTTTAGAACTGTTTTATTAAAACATGTTTAAAACAGTGGACACTGTTTTAAACATTTTTGTTTTAAACAGTTTTAAACTACTGTTTAAAACTGTTTAAAACATTGCAATTAAAACATATGATTATTTGAAAAAGAAACTGTAAAGAAAAACAAAAACAAACAAAAACTAATAGACGTGCAAAACTAATGTTGCAAAAAGGTTTTTGTTTTAATTTTTTTAGTTTTTTATCTATATTTATATGTAACATATAGATATAAAAATATAAATATAAATAATGAAATAAAAATAATAAGATAAGTATTATTTTAACAGAATATTTATTTTTGGATATTAAATATATTAAGTAACAATCAATATAATTGAATATATTAAAGACTACTTATAAATTATAAAGCTATCTGCACAAACTATTAAAATCTAAATTATAACACATTGCACTTTACATTTTATCTATTGCAAATAATTAAATAATATTATTCCTTTAACTAAAAAAATAATAAACATTTAAGTACGAAAAAATAAACGGTAACAATAACATATTGAAATTGGGAATTGTATTGCAGTTATTGCATATTGGGTATTTTTTTAATACCTACTTTTATAAATTTAATTAAAATTAATAACTCAAAATAAAATAAAGAATATATAATTTTATATATTAATAAAGAATTATTACTCAACTAACAATAAGTCAAACGTTACAGTATTAACATTTTCTTTTAACGCAAGCCACCATGTTATTGGTTTAACATTTTTAATGGATTCCTCAGAAAAAAGACGCGAGTGGTCGAACATTACATTACGATTACGGTTACATTACATTACGATTACACAGATCAAAGCTATCAAGTGTTTTTTTTGCTTGTTTAAAACATGTTTTTTTTGTTTAAAACATGTTTTTTTCTTACTTTACTTAAAAACACGTATAAAATAAAAAAAACATGTTTTAAACAAAAAAATCAATGTTTTTTGTTTAAAATGAAAAAAACAAGTTTTTTGCCAACCCTGCATTAAATAGAAGATAGGAATTGAAAAGATAATTAAATGATAAATATATAAATAGGAGAAGCTAAAAATTAATATAAAAAGGTATTAATATTAAAGAAGATGTGCAAAGACACTTAATATTAAATTTATTGTGTTTGCGAAGCAAGTTAAATATGTTACCGCAAGCGTTTATATGATTTGAGTCGATTGGAAGATTGTTTGAAAGTGTTTTTAAGAGAAAATAAGAAAGTATATTCAAATCAGAATATTTCAAATATGTTTCTAAAACTATTCTATGCGGTTTACGCATAAACTTACGAATAAATACATGTTATTGCAATGTAAGAATTTATAAATAATTAAATAACCATATTAACTCTTATTTATCAACAATAAATATTCTTCCTCGCCATTATTTTAAAACTTACTAATAACTAGATCGATTTTTTTATGATTTCTAATTGTCAAGTATATTTTATATTTTGTCGCAATATTTAAGTAATATTTAATTCTTTATACACATATTTTTCTTTAAACAAATAGAATTATAAAAAAAATTGATTAATTGAGATATTTTAAGATAGCTTGTGTCAATTGAAATAATTTTTATATTAATCTCTTTTTTCCTCTCTTACTGTTTTTTACATTTTATGTTTTTTCAAATAAAATGTAATATACAGAAGAGATTCATCTTGTATTTAATTAATAAATGTAAGAAAATTTAACGATCTCAAAATAATGAAGTAAATTACAACTGATTAATTATAATACGATTTTACTGATTAATTATAACTGATGAGATGTGAAAAACGAAAGATTGTCTTATCAAGTTTCTTGCAGGTGATAATAATGCAAGATGCAGGGCATCTTGTATACTTGAATAGAAGTGACAGGCATTGAAATTTTATCCTCAATATAAGCGAAGTATATATTGTGACGTGACGCCTTTTGAGCGCCGTCACAAGGGCGAAAGCTCGACCGTGAGGGGGAAGAGCCGTCCTGGGGTTGCCCCTCACACCCTGAGAGGGAGCGACCTTAACGCGATAAAATTATATTTTATTTTATTTTTGTTTGTATTATACTTCCTGCGTTACCGTATTGACCGAACGTGATTTGAAATAATCGTGAAACGACTATCTGAGTGGAGGACCCCTCAGCAAAATGTGAAGCAAGACTCCGGAGATCAGAGGACGAAGCTACCGTAGGAAGGATACCGCAACGAAGGTCATGTATCGAGTTCCCGTCGCTACCACCATCCCGATATACCGTCTAAAATATAAATTGTTTTAGAGATCAGCTGGAAACCATAACGGACACCGAGAGACCTCCTCATGCTGCAGAATGAGTGGAGGGCCCCGTGTCAGTCCATAAACACCCGCGGGGAGAATTGGATGAAGGCCCGGCCAGCCTGCCAATTCAAACCCCGGGAATCACGAATTATGGAAAGATACCGCCACGATACCGGAAAGAGCGGGAGACGAGTCCCCGAAAATCATCGATATAACGCCGAGGGCGCTGGGGGATCGATGGGCGGATCCAGACCGCCCCACGGCGATCTAAAATCGACAGGATGCGTGGGAAATCGGCGCGGAACTTGAGGGACCTAAGGACTCTCTCTCGGAGAGTCACTTCTGTCCGGCGATTATGAGAGTGAGCAGCAACTCCGGGACGACAGCCGATACGCAACACTGCGAGATACTGTAAGCCGCCACTCGGGTAGCTCATGAGTAGTTATTGTTCCCGATTGAGCTAGTGTCGTGTATTACCGTGCCGTGGGTTAAATTCGGCTGAGTAAAATCGGCGGCTTTATACCGAATTACCGTTTCCGTTTTCAGAGCATAATCGCTCCAGATAATTGTTACCGCGATACTAGCTAGACCGGATTCCGCGAAAGTGTCCCTCTCGGGGAAGTTGCCGCCGACACACACACACAGTAGTCATAAATTAATATCCGTAACAATATATTGTATCGTACCACATCATACCGTATCGTTTCTTTGGTTGGAATTCTAAGATCGCGTGAAGGAGCATCGGAATTTGCGCGGGGTCGCTTTCTGCGAGTTAACGTTACCGTATTGAAATTGCGTTTTACTCTGCGAGAGTCGTACGTATACCGCGACATTACCGTGTATTCAATTTTTGTGAAGATTCCGTAAATACCGTATTATATAATAGCGTTATAAAAGTTTTCCGTGAGCCATTTGAGCCTTCTCAAATCTACCGTAATTACCGTTCGCCGAATATTCCGACATCCCGATATATCGATTGTGAAGACATTAGTCTCGCGCGCGTGAGGAATGCCGCGATCGCATTCCTGAGTTTTTGGATATCGCACTTATCTTCTCGCACCTATTGTTCGCTACCGTTGTTATTGTCACTTCGAATACGTTTGTATATCGCGATTATATTCTCTACCGAGCTTTGTTCCGATCGTATGTTAATCTTTTTGTAACTCCGTTATTATTAGCTTGATAATTGTAAATGTCCATTTAATGTAATATATGTTAAATATACTTGCTTGTTAAATATTGAAAGTGTATATCGAATGCTTCCCCCCCTCCTCTCCAGAATCTATTCATTGTGTTACTTAAGAATCGCGCCCCTCTGCCATAGACTGGGCTAGGCGCAGCCGGACCGCTATTCCGCTACTCTAAAATATTCTCGTTACCGTGGCGCGAGAAATCGCGCCTGGCGCCCAATTATTTCACGAACATACCGGGTTACCGAATTACCGAGCACCCCGGTTACCGAAGGTTCGTATATTTAACGAACGCTCCGGATACCGGAATTTCTATCGTTAACGAATAACTAATCATTACCGTTGAACTTTTGAGATTGCACGAACCCCCCTTCGCGATCGGCGTTCGCGAGGCGGGTAAAGACGTCGCAATATATACATCACGGAAATCATGCTAATTATATTTTGCTCGCATTAGATATTCTGCTGGTCGATTGCCTTCGTCATTTAACGACTTACGGAGATTGCTCCTTGCATTTTATTCATCGTTTATTTCGTAACATCACGCGTATTCAGTGATGCTAATATAATACCTGATATAAGGATATAAGAGAAAAAAAGAGAAAAAAGGAGAGAGAAAGAGAGAGGGGAAGAGAGAAAAATTATCTGATATTAATTTTGAATTCTAGAAGCTTGGAAATTTATCATCAATTAGATATAAAGTAAACCGTAACAATAGCGGAAATGAAACTAAAATATGTTGACGTATCAAATTTAATTATTATTTTATTATATAACAAATTCTTTTTAACATTTGTCATATGTAATTATATAAAATGTTAATTTAAAATTTTTAGCAATGTATAATATATATTTCTTAATTTTCTCTACTCGAATTTGTATAATGTATTTCTCATTTACTAATATAATGAAAAGTAAATATATAAAAATATAAATATAAATAAATATAAATAAAATGAGAATTTAAAGTATTTATTTTATTCTTAATGTATGTTTTAATACGTCATCGTTCTATATTTTATTTACTATTATGTTTATAAAGAAATGTATGTGCTTATTGATTCTTTCTAATTAAATCTTGCAGTTAAATTTTTTATAGGAAACTCTTAATAAATAAAAGTCTAAATGTCTTTAGCTGTCGATTATTTTTTTTCTCAATTATGTAATATGAGATAATCACAAACACATTGCATAATTCTTCGTACGTAATATCATCGATCTATTCTGAAAATGAAAAAAGATGTTATTATGCAAATATAAACACGAGTAAAGTCATTCACCAACACACTCTGTGGTTTGTTTTTGCAAATTTTGTATTGAAAAATTTTACATTTTTCAATAAAGACATTATACTTAATTGTAATTAATATCACAAATAATATCAGGTTAATATTTGAATCATGAATTGAGATTCGAGATCAAATCTTGAGTTTTATGTCAAGAATGGTATTAAATATAACAATTAATATTTTAAAATATTTAACATAAAGATCTTTAATGTTACACATAATGTTACACATTTTTGCAAATTTTTTCTATTTCGATAAATCAAAATGGCTAAATTAAAAATAATTTTAACTTAATTTTGTAAAAAGCCAATACAAGTATGACAAACGAGTTTCCTTAATCATAAACATCGTTATAATTTTGCTCATCAGGAATAATTTACTCATACGTATAAGTCGCTTACAAGAATAAGCACGCGCATAAATTACCTACGCTTCGAATAATAACATAAAATATACATGTACATTAATCAGCATTACAAATGGCTGACGCATCAATGCGAAATTTGTTGTCTCTACACTTGAACATTTACATATTAAATATAAGGTTCATTTTTCAGAACATTTTTGCGTAAAAAACGGAAGAGCAAAACACAATTGGAAATCTCATTAAACTATATTATAAAACTACAGTATTATAAAATATTTAATATTATAATAAATATAAATATCATATCAAATAAGACTCGTTAAATAATAAATATTATATAATAATAAATATAAATGCCCGTATTAAATTTATTTTCGATATTCAATTCTGCAATATAAGTAAAACATCTATATTTGTAGAAAATTTATACACTATAATTTTTAGATTTTATATACAATTCCCGTGATGTTTATAATATTTATTTTGTACAAATGTGTAATATATATTTATTATATATTCGTACAATTTTAGGAATAAAATTTTAATAATATTAAAGCATAATCGAAATTATTTTTATTATTTAATTTTTTCTATTACTAAATTTTTGCCTACTTTCGCTAAATTCGGCTCTCTTATTAATAATATTTTTGTCTCCACTTCTAAAAACATTGACTAATTCTAAAGAAACCAAACAATTTAATTGAACGTTCTGAAACAACACTTTCATATTGTGTCTCAAGACAGTTTCATAAAAAGGACTAGTAAAAGTCAGGCACTGATATTAGGAGCAATAAAATTCTTTTTAAATTTCTCTATACCTATTGTTTAACTTTCTGGTCCTTTCTTTGGATCATCGAAGAGTGGAAACGTTCAAAATAAGTATAGAAGATTTTAAAAAGAATTTTATTGCACCTAATATCTGTCCTTGACTCTTACTAGCTTCTTTCATACCTTAGTATCCAAGACAATTTATTGATCTCAAGACAAGATAAATTTCTTTATTTCACCAAAGTGTCGTGTCCTTGAAACGCTTAATTTGTCCAGCATCGTCGAGCCTTCGCAAGATCAATTTCCATGCATGGATGAATCAAAATCATCGCAATTTAATTTTTTTGAAGCCGCCTCAACCCGCGGCCGCCTGGAACGAAGTACGAGCAGCTGTGGAAAACGCGGAAATTTGTACGCAACGGAATAGCTACACATATCAGGAAGAGATCGTCGGCGGCGAGGACTGTCTTTACCTGAACGGCTATACGCAGCGCGCTTCCGAAACGCCGTCATCCACCGCCCATCGATATCCGGTCATGATCTGGTTTCACGGTGGCGGATGGCTCACCGGGGCTGGTCATTCCGAATTTTACGGGCCCAAGTTTCTGCTGGATCACGATTTTGTCCTCGTCACCCTCAATTTTCGGTGAAGTTCGATCTTGATTATTCTTTAACCTTGAAGGGGTCGCTATTAAATGACATTATTGATTGCATGATTGACATCTGTCATCTATTTTCAGACGAATTGAAATATAAAGACATATAGGGGTCATTCTTAGATTACGTTAGGCTTTTGGGAGAAGGAAGTTGAAGTAGTTCTTACGTAAGATTTTTTAAAATGTTCCTCTGATAAGATAAAATCTAATCAAAATTTTTCTTGTCAAAATAATCATAAAAGTTTTCATTTTCGTTTATTTTTATCAACTAATTTTAATTATTTTATAAAAATAATGAAAATGTAACTTTATATTTTGAAAAAGACTTACACTTTAGTACAATAAGTGTATTCAAATTTTATACCACGTGGATGACTAATGTCACACTAAGATTAATTGTGTAATTTAATTTTTTACACGCAGAGATGTGTAATTTCTTATATTAAAATTATGTAAAAATATTATATGCACAATGAATGATGTTTGTTTTTACGCAATTATTGGGGAGGAGGAGTAAGAAAGTTATTACAATTTCTTTTATATACGAGGCGCATTTTTAAAGTAAGGTCCGTTTTGAAATAAAAAAAAGATCTTAACATATAAAAATAATTTATTTTAGCCAAAAAACTTCTACAAGCTTACTTTATTTTTCCACATAATCATCATTGACTTCCACCTATTTTTGATATAATTTCAACAGCTTCATAATTCCATTTTCTTAAAAGTCTGCCGCCTGTGTCTTGAACCACTTAGTAACGGCGTTTATGATGATTATGTGGAAAAATAAAGTAAGCTTGTAGAAGTTTTTTGGCTATAATAAATTATTTTTTATAGTTTTATATTGTTAAGATCTTTTTTTTATTTCAAAACGGTCCTTACTTAAAAAATGCGCCTCGTAATTCAAAGAGAAATCGATTTTTAAATAACAGATGTGTTATGCGTAATAACACGTCGATTTTTTGCATTAGACTTGGACCGCTGGGCTTCTTGAGTACGAAGGACCTGGAATGTCTGGGCAATCTTGGATTGAAAGATCAGCAGCAAGCCATGCGATGGATGCAGGAGAATATCGTTTCTTTTGGCGGTGATCCGAACAGAGTGACTCTCTTTGGCGAAAGTGCGGGAGGCGCAAGTGTTCATTACCATATGGTGAACCCTCTTTCAGAAGGTAAGGTCTTTGGCAAGATTTTCATAATAAATCACATAAATATGTATATATATTTGCATCTATATGTGTGAAACACTTTTATTCTCTCCGGCCTTTGTGTGGTTTTTAATTCCTTATAATTTATCTCTTTAAAATATTTAAATGACATTTATCTTTAAATTCATTATATTCTTTCTTTAATTATATAAATAATTGATATCAATTATATATAAAATATTATATTATATAAAATATTATATTATATATAAATATTAAATCTATTATTATATTATAATTATTATTAATTATATAAAATATAAAAAATATTTATCTTTTAATACATTATATTCTTTCTTGAATTATAATAATGCATATAGTTTAAAATATAAATTAAATATTAATATAAAAATATAAAACGCAAAGGAGATTTATTGGTACCGATCGTCTTTTCTAGGTAGGTAAATGAATTTTTTAACATATTTATCTCTGATAATAACGAATCATTGTAGATGATGTCATGTATAATATTTTCAACAATAATAATATTTTATTAAGAGAGTTTATATAATATAATTAAAAAATATTATATAAATAAAACATGAATATGACAGTTATCGTAATGTTAAAATTAAAATTAAACGGGACAATTTAATATATGTAAAACGAAATATTATAATTAAAAAATACAATTTTTTTAAATTACAATTATAGATTATTTAAAAATAAACAATTTATTTTACTATACTTCTAATTTACTGGAGTTTTTCTTTCGTTAATATTAAATGAATGAATGTTGAAACGATCTCAATCATGTTTCTTAAATCTCGAAGTAAAAGGAAGAAGTATAAATAATTTCAATTATCGAATAATTTAATACAATTTATTTCTTACTAATTAATTTCTCTGTCGATTTATAGGCTTCGTATATTTTTCACATAAATATAGGTGTCTTAGAGTGTGCAAATGTAACATTTAATTAGATGCAAAGTATGTATATATATAATCTAAGAACTTGAATTAACTGCTGGAATTTGACCTGAATATTTAATACTTTGACTGCTTGTTAAATGTTTTCTCGTGCGGCCTTCTTACGCATTTCTTTATTCTTTATTTCGACAGGTATCTGAAGGCATTCGTTAAGCTGCCAATCATGTGTGCATAGCGTTGCTACGTGTTGCATGAAATTTATGAATTTTTATTTCCTTCTCTCTCTGGCTCTTTATCTTTTATACCTAAGTCTAATAAGATATATATATTTTTTTTTATTTATTTATTTAATATAAAATTTTTTTTATTTCTTTAAAATAGAACATTCTGTATATGAATCACATTTATTATTTGTAATATAATCTTATTTAAATTATTAATAATTATTCTAATGTAATCTCTGATTTAAATTGTTAATTACTATTTTGATGTAATCTTTATGTAAAAAGTCGAGCACATAAATCAAGTCCAGTTTGTAGTGTGTGTGAAGTTGGCGTCTCATTTTGTGGAAACTCATAAATAAATAAGAGTTCTGGCTTTATTTACAATAGTTCTAGAGTTCCTGATAGTTTAAACAAATAGTTCTGGCCATTAAAGCAAAAAAATCGATTCGGACAAACTGAGACGCCAAGTTCACGCAGCGTTTCACCACTTTGTCCTACGGCGTTTTCCTTATCAGTAATTATCAGAAATGAAAAGATCTATAGTTCTACATGAGTTCTAAGAAGAGTTCTACCTTTTAAAAGCAAAAAACACTAATTAAACAAAAATAAAGACAACCGGATACCAATAGCTATAGATGTCGAAGTGAGATGCCAGTCGATTTTCGAGAGTTCTGCTTATTCTAAAGCAGTTCTCGTATAGTTTCTGACATGTACAATACATTTCTAAAGAGTTCTGATAATTAAAACAATTAAAAAGTTTGTTAAACAATCATTTTGCCCGAAAATGCATATTTTCGAGTCTAAAGGTGAGACGCCAGTCGATTTTCAAGAGTTCTGCTTATTCTAAAGCAGTTCTCATATAGTTCTGGGCATGTATATTGCCTTTCCAAAGAGTTCTGATAATTAAAACAAGTAGACATTTTTTGAAACAGTTATTTTACCCGAAAAATGCATATTTTCGAGTCTAAAGGTGAGACGCCAGTCGATTTTCAATAGTTCTTCTTCATTTAAAGCAGTTCTCATATAGTTCTGGGCATGTACATTACATTTCTAAAGAGTTCTGATAAATAAATCACTTAGAACTTTTTTAAACTAATTATTTTGATCGAAAAATGCATTTTTTCCACTTTAAAGGTGAGACGCCAGTTGATTTTCAAAAGTTCTACTTTATTTAAAGCAGTTCTCATATAGTTCTGGGCATGTACATTACATTTCCAAAGAGTTCTGATAAATAAATCACTTAGAACTTTTTAAAACTAATTATTTTGATCGAAAAATGCATTTTTTCGACTTTAAAGGTGAGACGCCAGTCAATTTTCAAGAGTTCAGCTTCATTTAAAGCAGTTCTCATATAGTTCTGGGCATGTACATTACATTTCCAAAGAGTTCTGATAAATAAATCACTTAGAACTTTTTTAAACTAATTATTTAATCGAAAAATGCATTTTTTCCACTTTAAAGGTGAGACGCCAGTTGATTTTCAAGAGTTCTGCTTTATTTAAAGCAGTTCTCATATAGTTCTGGGCATGTACATTACATTTCTAAAGAGTTCTGATAATTTAAACACATAGAAATTTTTTAAACTAATTATTCTACTCGAGAAATGCATTTTTTCCACTTTAAAGGTGAGACGCCAGTTGATTTTCAAGAGTTCTGCTTCATTTAAAGCAGTTCTCATATAGTTCTGGGCATGTACATTACATTTCTAAAGAGTTCTGATAATTTAAACACATAGAAATTTTTCAACTAATTATTCTACTCAAAAATGCATTTTTTCGACTTTAAAGATGAGACGCCAGTCAATTTTCAAGAGTTCAGCTTCATTTAAAGCAGTTCTCATATAGTTCTGGGCATGTACATTACATTTCCAAAGAGTTCTGATAAATAAATCACTTAGAACTTTTTTAAACTAATTATTTTGATCGAAAAATGCATTTTTTCGAATTTAAAGGTGAGACGCCAGTCGATTTTCAATAGTTCTGCTTCATTTAAAGCAGTTCTCATATAGTTCTGGGCATGTACATTCGCTGCGTGAACTTGGCGTCTCAGTTTGTCCGAATCGATTTTTTTGCTTTAATGGCCGGAACTATTTGTTTAAACTATCAGGAACTCTAGAACTATTGTAAATAAAGCCAGAACTCTTATTTATTTATGAGTTTCCACAAAATGAGACGCCAACTTCACACACACCAGTTTGTAATATTAGTATTTTGTATGCGCGTGAACTATTTACTTTTACTATTTAACTTAAAATGTCATCTAAACACATTCATGCACAGCTGTTAAAAGCGTAACAGTGAGAGACAAGCTCTATATCTCTGCGCGTGCATCAGTTTCAGAAAAATTATATATGTATGCTTACGTATTGACATTGATATGGTTGCATGATCCGTGAACAGTCACGCGAAGTCATTTTATCCCACTTTGGAATAGGCGTGTCCCGATGCAAAATTAAAATAAACTCGAAAAAAATTATGATGATAGATCACGTTTTCATCAATCTGCATGTATATATACCGGGTGTCCCATTTTAAAGGACCCACTCAAATATCTCAGAAACACTGCGTTAAATCAAAAAATGTTTCCTACAAAAGTTGTAGGGTTTCGAGGGGGATAACATAGTAATATTCATATGATCTTGGGCGGCGTCTCCAAGGTCAAGTGAAGGTGAGAATAAATTTTTTAAATGGAAACCCATATTTTTATTATAACATCTTTTTCTACTAATTAATTTGAACAACTTTTATCTGAAGCATTTTTTTATTTTCTCCAAAATTCACCTTCTCACCTTCAAATTCTCACCTTCACTTGACCTTGGAGATGCTGCCCAAGGTCAAATGAATATTACTATGTTATGTCCCCCTCGAAACCTTACAACATTTGTAGAAAACATTTTTCGATTTAACGCAGTGTTTCTGACAATGAGATATTTGAGTTTAAAATGAGACACCTGGTATATATATATTCATGAAATTTGTTAAAATATTTATTTATTTATTGTGACCGATATTATTTGTTTGTTGATACTTTATTTATTTAAATAGGCGCCGTAGGAATTTTTCTGACAAGATAATTTTTATTTATGAGTAATATGTGTTTTAAATAATCTAATTCAGTTACGAAACTGTGTGAATAAATATGTTCACAAAGTTCTGGCGATGCGAGAAAAACCAGTTTAACGAGACGTGCATGTTTTTCTGTATATGTAATTGACATTTTTATTCACGCTCGTGCATCGCACACCTCTATCGATTGAAATTAAAAAAAAAAAAAACAGGAAATAAGTTGCAAGAGACTGATTAACTAAAGAATAGTCATCGCTAATTATGATATCGATAATAGAAATCTTCCCTATTTCTTGAATACGATATTCTGCATATTTTATCAATCATTCAAATGCGCTATTAACGAACAGATGATTAATTCTGAGAAAAATAACATATGTTTTAGAAATCTGCATAAAAATGAATTTATTTTGTGTAGAAATAATTTTATTAAATATAAAAATAAAAACAAATTTGTATTTCTACATTGAACGATTAATATTGTAATCAAAAAACGTGTATTTTAGATTTTCGGTTTTCAATAAAGGCTAAACTGATCGAGTTTTTAATAAACGCGCAATACATTATAGACCGTGAATTGAAAATCACACAAATCGCTCGATTCTTGTAATCTTGACTTGACTTTATTTTTAATACTTTATTTTTAATACTTTATTAGTTAATACTTATTTAATATTTATTATTTAATTTTAATATTTTAATGTTTTAATATTTTATTATTTAATATTTAATTATTTCAATATTTTTTCCTTTATTTTGATATTATTTTGATATTTAATTATAGAGTTTGTTTATCACTCTATTTAGCACTGTTGTTAATTAGTTTTCTTATGTCATACTTCTTTATTACCATTCAACAAAGCCTTATTTATCTTCCTATGAAACATATGTTTTTATTTCAACTGGTTTTTCTATAATTTAAATTAATTAATTATCCCTTGTTTTATCTCAGCATTATGGTTATTGTCCAATGATACCCTTTAAACCAGTGATCGAACCCAGACACGCAGGTGTTTTTATGGCGGAAGATCCATTAATTTCCGTGCGACAAGGCCGTATAGCTGATAAACCTTGGATGACAGGAATTACATCAGAAGAAGGAACCCTTAAGGTAGCAGATAAGGGACTACTAACTTTCTACATAGATCTCCAGCTCAAAAACCGAGAGATTTACATGATATTATCATTTTAGAATTACAATTATCGGAAAACTGCGCAGGATAATTTTTCTTAGAAACATTTATAAAATTTTGAAGATAATTTTTAGAATAAGATCGGAAAACTACTTCTTCCTGTAACTTATTTCAACAAAGCTTGCTTGCATAAAACCTTATAAAAGTATTTGTTTTAGAAACAAAATCTAGATAACATGTAAATACAGTTTTAACATCACACTTTTAACCGTGTTGCAAATTATTACATATTAATAAATTATTGGATAATTCTTCGACACAAGCATTATTAAAATTTCGATTAATCTTATTTTATGATAACGTAATATAAAATTTCTTATATAAAATTTTTTTTAAGTTGAACAAACAATTTATGCATAAGATGCTCCTCAGGTATTTACGGACGAGATCAGGGTGAACATGTGAAGAAATTGAATAGTGATTTCCACAATGTTGCACCTCTCAGCTTATACTACGAAGAGCGATACCGTCTTCGAGATACACAATTTCGAGATGAAATAAGCACTAGTATTCGCGAATTCTACTTCGGCAATGAAGACATCGATGAATCCGATGAAGCTAGATTCAAAGTCATCGATGTAATTTAGTTTTTTACTAATTACTATTTAATTACTAATTAATTTAATTAGTTTCTGTATTAACCTAATAATTTTGCAGATGTACAGCGACGCGTGGTTTAATCACGGCACTCACGAAGCTATCCAAGACTTTATTGTGAATCAAACTTCATCAGTCTATTATTACTACTTCGCGTACAGAGGAAGCGCATCTTTTAGCTCGATATTCGACGATAGAGAAAGGAATTATGGAGTGTCAGACGCGGACGAATTGCAGTATTTGTTCCCTGTGGGTGAACAATTGTTCGTGGAAACGGAATTGTCCAAGGAGGATAACGAGATAATTAGTATCATGACCAAACTCTGGTACAATTTTGCAAATTCCGGGTAAGTGTTAATATTTTTAGCTATAAAATTTATTACTGAATACAACCAGCTATCTCACAATTCGGATTTACATCGTGATTTTATTATGACTAATATATCAGAATTTGGTAAATATGCATAATAACGGACCCAGCCCCAATCACCTTGACCTTGACATATGTTGTCAAGGTCATAGGCCTGAGTAACCTCCAACAAATTTTAGCCGTCGCTTGCTGTTTAATAAAAAGTTATTAACAAAAAAAGTTTACTAAATAAAACCAATATTTGTGACACCATATACATTAAATATACTGTACTGTGAATGTACTGTGGGGAGTGGGTGCAGGGGGAGGGGCTCCGCCCCTCCCCCGCTCACGCGTTTACTTTACTACATATAATAATACTATGCCCTTCAAGATAAATCATAACAAGACATATCATAACAAATCCCTCTTAGTTGATTTGCGTTATTCTTGGTGGCTAGATAGAAATTAAACGGAAAATGTTGCTTTACGAATTTATAAATCTAACCTGTAATAAACAGCGTTTCGATGCTTTCTTCGATATAATGAGCAAAGCATATCCATTGTAATGACATTATAATAACATTATAATAAATACTTTTCCATTATATATAGAAAAGTTGCAAAGAAAATATAAAATATCAGAAACGTATGTGCACACACACACACACACACACACACGGGGGGGTGGTGGTGCAAGGGGGGCCTTCGGCCCCCCTCCCGCACCCTCCCCGCCGGTAGGCAGGGTGGACCTCGCTTTACAACTTACAGCATGTGTCCATTGTAATTGAACTCTTCGCAATGCGTCCCCTACTGGCGGGAGGGTGCGGGAGGGGGGCCAAAGGCCCCCCTAGCAACCCCCCGTGTGTGTGTGTGTGTGTGTGTGTGCACATACGTTTCTGATATTTTATATTTTCTTTGCAACTTCTTTTGTTAATAACTTTTTATTAAACAACAAGCGACGGCTAAAATTTGTTGGAGGTTACTCAGGCCTATGACCTTGACAACATATGTCAAGATCAAGGTGATTGGGGCTGGGTCCGTTATTATGCATATTTACCCAGAATTTTATATATATATATAAATTTTATAAAAATGTGAAAGACCAGTGTGTGTATATAATAAAATTAATATTTAATCACGATAATAGTTAGCGTAATAATGTCTATTTTTTGCATTATTTTATCATGATTATCTTATAATAATTATACAATGAGTTAATAATGGAGTTATAATAATTTTTTCTTTTGATTATATACGTTGAAAATGATGCATTAGTATATAAGGTACATATTACAATAAAATTCTTTAGAAATCCAACGCCAAAGGTCACGAAGGCAATTCCCATAAAGTGGAAGCCGGTGAAAACAAATTATTCACCAGAGTATCTATACATAGGAAATTCGTCTAAGATAATTATGGAAAACAATCTTCTCTCGGAAAGAATGACATTTTGGAATCAGCTAACACATCGGATGAAGTTACATAGTGCAGATTTAAAAAATTTTAAGGACGAGTTGTAATTCACAGTTGTAATTAATATTTTTATAAATTGTTGTACGAAGATCTTTCAGTGATTGCAAGAACTTCAAAATGTTGAGATCTCTTAAGAATTTTTAAGAATTGATTTTCAAAATTTATTTTATAAGAATATATTTTTAATCTTAATTGAAACTTTATAAACAATTTTAATTATGGGTTATTATAAAATTTTGTATTAAAATTATTTTAATAAAGATATTAAATCTAATGTATATGTTCTCAAATTGCATTTCCTTTATATTTTTTCTACAAGGCTTAGGCTTATTCTTTTTTTTTTTTCTTTAAGTCTAAGTCTCTCTTCATAAACATCAATGCATTTTATGAAATCATTTGGTATCAATGCACATTTTCTTAATTTCTTATTCATAGATATAGTCGTAAAATTAAGAGTCATAATTTTTATAATCTTCCTATTAACAAAAATTAAAAGATAAATATATACCTTGTGATTATTAATTTTCTCAAATAGTAATAACATAATCTGTGCACAATTTTTCTATGTTATTTCAACGTGAACAGTTATATTCCATTTTTTAAAGAGTATATGATATTTTTCTTAAATTTTCTAAATAATCTAAACAATAAAATATAATTATTATAAATTCCCATATTTATGATTATATATCTAATTATATATTTATAATTATATATATGTAATTATAAAAATATATATAATTATTTATAGAGCATCATAAATGTTACAAAATTTCTAAAAAATATGTGTCTGTTAAAGAGTCTTGTGTATTACTATTAACTGCAAAGTATTATATTAATCTGTAATATATAAGACAAAAAAATCAAAAAGGATTTTAGGCCGGAATAAATAGAGCAATACATGGTTCTAATTTTTCATCAATACTTCGTGCAGCATCGGCATGAGGAAATATTGAACATCAGTTCTAGTTTTATATTTTCTTTTAAAAACTGAGATATACGAAGTAAAATGCTCTCTTCGTCAAGACCACAAGGACATTGTTTCATTTCTTTTCTTCTACACAACTTCTACCTACAGTCAACCAAAAAGTATATCTTGTTCTCTATTGTCCTTCCTTGTCCCTACATAATATTATCTTCAAATATGCAACGCATGATTCATCGGACAGCAATCGCTCGAAGGCAAAAATCATACCTACGTAGGTACAAAAAAATGCAAGCATATTTTTATCATGATTTTTCGTACGTTAGGCTTTCTCGATATACATTGGAAACATCGTGAATGGAAAATATCGACTCGTTCGAGCAAGAATAGAGCTATTTAACAGATAAACTATATTTTGCCGATAAACATATTGGTTTGCCTTCTTTATTTATAATAAAAAAAAAAGAAAGCATTAAAATATATTCCTAAGGCAGTCGTCTTGCGACAGTACAATTCAAAATTTTATAAGTCAATGTTAAAACATCTGATTATTTATGGTTATACAAGTGAAACCTTTAAGTATTTCTGACCTTCACACACAAAACAATGAGCTGCGGCGCATCCTTTTCAATCGCTCTTTCACGTCGAATAACCATGAAAGTAAACATCTTTTTATTATTGCATTTCTAAAACTAAACGGTTAATAATTTCAGTTTTTTTACTAATATTTCTAGAGTGTAACATATTCCTAAAGTGTAATTTATTTCTTTCATATATCTGTCTTATATTATTTTCTTGTTGTTCCTATTAATTATTAAAAGCTAAAACATGAGATTTTCTTACTTTTTGTGTATGTAATATCTGAAAAAAATGCAATTTTTGAGCGATTATCTCGCGTTTGGAACGGTCAAGTATTTTTAAATTGTACAAACGTGTAGATATCATATTTATTAATAAATAGCTAAATTTTCAAATTTTTCTTATTAATTGCGATTCACAAGAAAACTACCTTAAATGTGCGGCTCTTGTGTGACTCATCGTGACAATAGTAATTACTCGATGTCAGAAATCGTACATGAGTATAAACAGAAAAAGTAAAGCAGAAATACTTTTACCATGATAATTCGCATCGAGATACATTAGATTTTTCGATACACATTAGTCATATCATAAATATATAAAATATATAATACAGATACATTAGGATTTTCGAGACACATTATTTAGAATGTTTTAACAAGTTATTTCGATCTCTCTCATTATAATTATCATCATTGTTACAAATTCGTTATTATTGAATTATGAAAGAAATTTCTTCGTAAAAAAATAAATAAAAAAATTAATAAATTGCTTATTCAAGTAGTGCAGTTTTTTCATTCTTATTCTCAAAATTATTATCAAATTGTAAAACGTAAATGATTACTATTCTTTTTTCATATATTTTTTAATAAAATAATATTTCTTAAGTAAAAAGAGAAAAACAGAAAAAAATTAAAAAACATTATATAAATTTAATTTTAACAACACAATCAAATATGTATAAAATTCTTATTTATTAAAAATAATTAAAGTCGAGCGATTCTATAACTTTATAAAGATTATGTCAAACGATTAAAAAGACTAATTTTAAAAAAATGCGATTTTATTCAAAATTTCTAACGTATGCAAATATAACATAAAAAAAAAGATTTATCAATTTATCGAATTTATATAACAAATTTTTTATTAATTAAAACAATTTTTATTTTGATTATTTATTTGTAATTTATGAGCACAGTGCTTTTCTTAAAAAGCCGCTTGGCTCAACACATCTTACTTGAAAATATCTGCTTGTGACCTCTCTTATTGCATTTTTTGATATTTTTGCCTGTTAGAAATATACGCTCGTAAAAATTTTCTTTGAAAATCTTTACTTTCTCCATTCATTTATCACTTTATGTATACAATGAATACACAAAAGCTGAAAATGAAAGAAAACCTGTTATAAACGGCAATAATCTTAGACCTGTGTCCTGCAGATGGTCCATATTTGTACGATTCTTTGCCTATGTCTACGAAATTTTACTTAACGCGATTCATTCTTGATATTATAAGCATTTAAGAAGATTTAAGAAAAGTAAAATCAATTTTTCAAAATTTTTAAATATTTCCTTATGCGATCTGCTATATTCCTGTGATATTCAGCAATTAGTCGGCATCAAAAATCAAATATTAACTAAGTAAATAGAAAAATGATATGTAGAAATTATTGTACAACCCCATAGAGATTTGTTTGAATACAACATTAGATTCCCTATATCGACTATTTCAATTTTTTAATTACATATTTGTGTAATAATTATAATATTTGTTTATATATAATATGTGACGGCAGACCCTTGTCACATGTTTTAACCGTTTCAGGTTTTCACGCGTTAAACTCGAGGCCTTTCGGCTCGATCTGTTGCGCTCGGCCCAGCTGGGAATGCCCGAGGCAGTCTATTGTCTGACTCATTTGGCGCTCAGATGGAACCACTTGGAAGGACTAAAACGCCAACTTTCGAAAAAAATGTCTTCTTTTTGTACATAAAACGTACTCAGCTCTCGACTTATAGCTAAATCACCAAATCCTCGGATCTAGCGATAAGTGTCTTTATTAATAAATGGTTGTATCTACTTTACGCAGTATAATCTTTGATGTATCAACCTGCCTCACACACAACCTTATATAGACATGTACAATATGTTATATAAATATGTTAAAAAAAAAAAAAATTAACACTACTGATTTTGACATACATATATCACCAATGGCATGAATAATGTTAAAAAAATTTTAGCCGTCGTCTGTACTTTATTAAAATATTTTCGCGTTTAATATATCTATTTATATACGACTAAAAATTCATTTTTACATATATGAAATTTGATTTTGGAAGATAATATAAAATAACTAACATCAAGCTATGTGCGTATTCGTAAATTATTATTAAAGATTGTCGAAATAAGACATTTGCAAAAATGTATACGTTTAATTGCGTAGCTGGAGCCTATCAAAATTTCGTATTTTACTTCAATAAGGTCATTTTATACTGAAAAGTTGCTGAAAATAAAACTTTTGTTTAAACTATATACATATATTGTATTTACCAAAACTACATATAATAAAATCTTAATTTTTCCTTCATTTCGAGTCAATTATAAATTAATAGTACATAATTAACTTACTTACATACTTGATTAATTCAATTGATTTTATATCCGTTCTTGAAAAGCTAATTTTTAACAAGCTTTTTCAAATTTGTAAAAATATTTTTATAATTCTTTTTACAAAATTTTACAAATATAATATTTTTTTTAGGGATTTCACACACACACACACACACACATATATTTTCTATAAGTTAGTGCATGTGTCGAACATACACCATAGCTATCTCCCACTTTGTTGTTTCCCCACTGTTCGCTAGTTTCCCCGCTGTTCACTGTTTGTACCTGAGTGGAAGGAAGTAGAGTAACTCTGCCATAGCCTGTCCCAAGCCAGATTAAGAAAGGAGGAGGGTTGGGCGTGGGGCTAACAACCCCACCCAGTAAAAAGACAACATGTTAAGAAAGCTAAACAAAGCCTCGGAACACGGACGGACTTACGAAGACAAACGCGGACAAGGAATGAGGAGGATCTGGCGAGATTGCGGGAAGAGTGGCGACGAATAGTACGCCAGGCCGAGGCCCTTCAAGGACTAGAGAGCCAATGGAAGAAGAAGAACAAGGAGGGAAGAGTATATAAAAAGGTCAAAATTTCTCGGGCCTTTACTTCTATAACTATAACGCATAACGTATCCTAGCTACATCATAGCATTCTATCGTGCAAAGTGTATTGTTACCGTGTGTTATCAGAAATTTTCGTAATATCTATTATTATATTCTCTTACAATAAGTGAACTTCGTTCGCTGAACAAAAAACCAAAAAGAACATAATAAAATATTGTAGTAGTGTGTTTCGTGTGTTCTTTTTTTTTGAGTGTTAGTTATTTCCATTCATAAAAAGATATGGAATTCAATCCGGAGCTGGCCATAAAAGAACATATGCTGAGATATGCTGAAGAGCTAATGAGAATAGTATCACAAAAAAAACTATTCTCTGTTCCAACAAAATGTATGGAAGTGAATTGTGCTTTTGGAAATATCACCAAAAATTATTTATTGCCAAAGCTTGAGAGTAAATCGACAATAATAGGTAAGAATATAAAGAATAAATTATATAAAATTGTGTGTATAACAATAAATTTTAAGACAAAATTATTTTTTAATTATCAAATATTGCGTATTACTTTAAGGTACCGATAGTTCAGAGAAAATGATACAATATGCGAGAAAAACATATAAAAGCAGCAAAGAAATTGATTTTGAAGTATTTAACATTCAAACTAAGAATCTACCCAAGAAATATATAGATCAATTCGATCACATTTTCTCTTTTCCGATGATACTTTCTCGCAATGATATTCTGTAAGTATAAATTAAATTTTATTATATAAAGAAAAAAAGTTTTACAAAAGTTGTTTTAAATAAATAATATTTTTATAGAACCTTTTAAAAATTTTCACGAAATTGCTTTTTTTTTTATTTTTATGTTGATATTTATGCAAAATATTATATATAATGATAAAAAGTACAACATATTGAAACAATAAGCTCTATGTTAATTGATTTTGGTGCAACATTAACATAAGATTAGTATTAAATAAATTTGTTTAGTCCAAAAGTATTATAACACATACATAACTGTTAGAAATTAATTATATATATATATTTTTTTTTATTTAATAGACAAGAATTTCGCAATATTTATAATATGCTGAAACCTGGAGGATACTTCTATGCAATGATGATTATAAAACATGATGCGTTTAAACTTTATGAAATATTACAGTCGCACCCATCTTATGGCAAATACTTTAAGGTACATATACATTTGTTAATATTTTAGATATTATTTTCTAATTGTAAGTCTCCTGTTACATATTTTTAATTATTATTTTTGTATTTTCATGATACATGAAGAAATATACGTCGAAATTTCATGACGCACTTGATGCTAAGTCAGATATAAAACAAATGCTTAAAAACGTGGGATTTGAAATCAAGAAATGTCGTTTTACTTTTGATGTGGCACATAAATCAAAAGATTACATTATACGTAAGTATTTTAATTTTTTACCATACGTATATTAAATATAGATATTAAAATCTTATCTAAGAAATCAAATTTGTTTTAATGTAGCTATTTAACGGTGGTGTGAATTATATTATCAGTAAATCAATTAACTTTTTATGTATGTATATATGTTTTTCATGAGAATTATTTATTTTACAGCGTATATCTTCTGCGGTCTTCCCTTTATACAGCAACTGAAATCTGAGGAACAAGAAGAGTTGAAATGGCATTTAGAACACGAATGGGATATAATGCCAAAAATTAACGAAGATTTGCCGTACAATTGCCTAGGTGAAAAGAACATTGGCGCATATGATACATTAGAAATATTCGCGTATAAAAGCCCTATATATTAGATCTTCTACATAACAGATTATTATAATATATCATAACATAATAGCTCATCATTATATATTATAACATACAATAATTATCTGTATCAATCAACTACTATTTTAATCTATCTACAATATGAACTTATTCATTTATTTTATGTGATAGTATATACAATGTAATATAATATAATATAATATTCATATAAATAAAAAAAATTTATATATACATATGTATAACGCGCTTATTTGCTGCAACAATGACATAACTAAAAAAATGTGATTTTTCAGGAGACATGATTTAATAGTAGTACAAATGTAGCAACTTTTCTCTCTGTATTCAACTCGAAAATTTTTGATTTCTAAGTTATGTCATTGTTGCAGCAAATGAGCGATATATAAATATAAATATATTTATATGTATATAATATAATTGTACATAATATATGATTATTTATATGTAAATCTGATAATATATTACATATGTATTAATAATTGTAAACTTGTATAATAAAAAATATATATATTTTAAAACTGTTTTTATGTAATTTGCAATATTGTTAACTATATAATTTGTAAAGTTGTAAATCTTATTTTATTAGTGCAAATTCTATTAAATATTAAAAACATAAAATACATTATATAAGCACAGGTTAATGAATAATTTGAAAATTTAAAATAATATTAAAATTTTTAGAATAGTTTAAATGTGTTGCGACATGTTTTCCGCTCGAATCCGCCGTGGTTCGAGAGCACACGGCCAAATTGACGGTAATCTCGAATAATCGCCCCAAAATGCCCCCCCAAAAAAAAGGAAAGAGAAACGGTAGCTCGGTATCAGGGAAAACCCCGAATGGTAGCAGGTAATATTGGGCGCCAGGCGCGCGTAATCGCGCTGTCTCAATTAACGCACTAATATACGACACGCGAATTTTCGGTAGCTCTGCGGAGAGCGACGTTCTCTTAGGGGGAGAGGAATCTGGAGAGAGAGTGTCGTAATAAATCCCAAGCTCACGTTACATATAGAAAGAAAGTAGAACATATATTATACTAAAAAGGAGAATAGCTTCGTTGTACAGTTGTTCAGCATACGCCGGTAACAATATTCGCGACAATAATAACGGAGTAATATAAATGTCGGATTTCTTAGGGGGAATGCAATGTGGTAGAAGGGTCGCAAGGAAAAATGAGAGAGAGTGCGGCGATAATCAAAGAGATACCGATACTCAATTTTTCGGTGTATGATACGGAGATCGTCGAAGGCGTCCGCGAATTTCTATTCTCGAGAGCCCGAACGGTAGCGCGAGAGCGTCTTCACGCAACGGGTGTACCAAAGCAACGTATCGAAAGCCGTCTTCACAATTTTCCGGTGATCCGGGCCCTCGCTCGGGCAACTCTGACCGTAATCTTGACACGCGTAACAATTATCCTCAATTTTCCCAAACAATAAACACGATAACGACAAAATATACGGACCACTAATACTTTTCATTCGCCCGCTCTCTCCGCGAAGTAACCGAGAATCTACGCACGATACAGCGGGACGTGTAATCTCGATCCGGAAAACGGTCGCTTCGCGAGTTTCTCTTCGGTAACAGAGGTCACCGCGAAAGTAGTGACGGTTTAACTTTCGGACGCGGGAATGATCGCTATGAGGACATCAAAGAAATCACACACACACAGACGGGAATGACTGTCGACGATCCGGCACCTCTGAGTGGGCTCGCTTGTACAAAAAAAACGGAATCGGTATCCGGCCCGCCTCAGCCTGTCCCCGAAGCGAATTTATCTCCAATTTATAAAATTCGCTCGGTAACGATACGGTATTTCGCGAAAATTCCTAATAACAAAACAAACGATAATTGCCGATCATACGCCGGATCTTTTCCGCGAGCTGAGGCCGGCGTTACTCCGATCTTCTACTTCTACGGGTTACCCCAAGTGGCGACCTTACAAATTGATGCGCAGTGGTTTCGCCGGCTGTGGTCGTCCCTCGGAAGTCAAAATCTGGGAGGTGCGCCCTCACTCTCGATCTTTCGATCCTCGCGCATCGATTCACGCATTGGCTTCCCCCAACCGATCGCGCTTCCCTCGCTGGGAGGGGTGTTAGATAGCGTCCCGCGCCGAATTCTTCGATCCGGTTGCCCCTCTTCGGTATCGGGGTAGATTTTCTAAACGGTGATTTCGCTGGTAGGTCCGTCTTAATTAAGCCTGCTAATTGCCCTGGCGGTCCGTCCGGCTGGCCAGGCCGACAACGGATCCTTTCCTGGGTCGGCGGGGCGTTCGGGCCGTCCAGGCCGTCCACCTGCCCTGCAGTAGCGGTGGCGGTCCTCGTGGCCTTGCGTCTTTCGGGCAGCCACTCCTCCTTTTCCTTAAGCTTCGGTAATATTGCTGTAAATTTTAAAGCAGCATTATTTCTCGGCGGGAATCGCGCGGCGGTAACCGGGCACAGAAGAAAGAGAATACATGACCTTTTCCGGGAAAAATTCTTCGTGTCGCGCGCGAGAGGCTCCCCCCTTGCTCCTCCCTACGGTATCCAGCATCTTCTTCTTTCTTGCTTTGACATAGTCTTCCTTCCGCCGTTCACTGGGGACCCTATGCGACTCGCTAACTACAATGAACTGTAGACGCGAACGAGACTAAACGAAACAAAACGAAAACGAAAGACGCGAAAACGGTACAACGGCAGAAGTCTGCCGAACAAAAATCGGCGCCCTCCCAGACAAGAAGAGGCGCAATCCCCGGACCCCCTCCGCGGTCGAGTTACCGCCCTTGTGACGGACGCGTACCAAAGCGTTACGTCACAGTGTTGACAAATTAAATATATTAAAATAACTGTAATCAGTGGCATACATAAATGCTATATTTAAAGTATACAAATTAATATAAATTTCACGAAAAAGAATTTAGAGAAGTAGCACTACATAATTATGTAAAACTTAATTAAATTTTATTTTTATTTTTACGCATATTAATTCTTCGCTGGTTTCTTTATTTCAAAGTAAAAGCTTGTTATATTTTTCTTATAACTTTTGCTATGCAATGTGTGATTCCAGAATATTAATAAGAATAAGAGAATAATCATAAAATATATACGTACACTTATTGAAATAATATATTTATTTTAAATATATTTTTATAATTAACATATTTTATAATTTAATAATGTAGTAGTGAGCATAACGAGAGAGATAGAAATAGCTTGTAAAAAATGCAATTTACGCGCTGCTGCTGAATGTCAGCGTAAACTCACGCAATTTTACTGTCGCGTCGAGACACACATGTAACGTCTCGCTGGATCAGTCGATCTCTTACTTCTCTTTTGCTAATAACTTAAAGATATTAAGGACTATTACCATTATTACTTATTACTGCTACTAAAATTCTTGACCATATGTTTCATTTTTTTATTTTTTTTACCGATTTTGTAATAATTGTTTCGATATAAGCACAGTTAAATATTAATTTTTATTATTTTTTTCTTTTTTAACAATATTAAAAGTAAAAAAAATATTTAATGCCTTAAAAAACATAAGAAAAGTTTATATATATATATATATATATATAATTTATGCTAAATTTATAAAATAACATTGTTTAATTTTCATATTATTTCATAAAAAATTTTTTATTTCTGTATTGTTCAGATATTCTCTTCTCGGAAAAATTATTCATTAAAGTCTTCTTAAATTTGGTTTTGTTATATATAATAATAAATTTAAATAATAAAATACAATAAATTTGGCCTTGTCACACACATATAACAAATATTTATGCAGATACAATTTATACTATAAAGTTATTACCACTTATTTTATATATATATATATATATATATATATATATATTTATATGTTTATAATACAAGACTCTTAACAGACACATATTTTTTTAGAAATTTTAATGCTTTTATGTTTTTTTTAAATTAAAAATAAAGAAAGCAAATCAATATGTTCATCGAAAAAAAGATAGAGCTAGCATTATGTAAGAACAAAGAAGAACAATAGAGAACACTTTTGTTTTAATTGTGCAGTTGGGTAAAAGAAAAAAAAATTGTAAAACAATGTCCTTGTAGTCTTTTCGGAGAAAGCATTTTACTTCGCATATCTCTGTTTTTGAATGGTAATATAAAATTAGAACTGAGATTTTCAATATTTATGACTCATGTCGATGCTATACGAAGCATTGATAAAACCAGAACTATATATCGCTCTATCAATCCGGCCTAAAATGCTCTTTGAATTAGCAAAAATATAATTTCTGTTTAACTAATTAATTTATTATATCATCAAATTGGTAAAAAAGAAAAAAGATGCGAAATAAAATAATTGTATATTATAATAAATTTATGTATGTGTGTTGCAATATATAATAAATAAAAGAGAAACATATTATTATACTTATTTAATTATATTATTTATTTTATAAGTATATATTTGTATTTTTATTTATAAGATTTTATCATTTTTTATTACAATTATTACAATCAATGAACAATAATCATTAAGGACAATTAATAATTAGAGTTATAATAATTTAATAATAATTATAATAATAAAGAATTAATAATAATAATAATAATAATAAAGAAATGCATATAACACTGCTGTTATACACATCAAAAAGGCAAAAGTAAATGATTGTTTATCGAGGACACGCGCGCGATGACTTCTCACTCTTCTTTGAAATTGTATAAAAATCAAAATTTTAAGCTGCAACCGATTACTGTAGCGACTTCTTCAGCATCTCTTTTAAAATTTAAACTGCTTAAACTTGAATAATCTACACAGAATAAAAAATAAAAATTACTGTATTAATCAATATTATAAAGTTTTGCTTAAATCATGTGCATATATAAATATAATACCAACAAGGGACATGTCACAACTGTCCGGAACCGATTTGATTCTTCTTCAAATATGTTATTAAATACACAAATCTAAAAGACACGTATTTTTTTATATGTGCGGATATTGAGTTTTAAGGGGTGAAACACCCCTTTAAAGAAAAATGGTATTTTTCTTTAGGATCGAATATCTGGTAAACTATAAGAGGTAGAAAAAAAAGACGTACAACAAATTTTAATGGCTTGAAGAGTACTTTAAAGTTATATGAATAAAATTTTTTTTATTTTGAAAAAAAATTAAGTGATTGGAGTATTTAAAAAAAATAAAAATAAAAAAATGTTGTTCATATAACTTTAAAGTACTCTTCAAGCCATTAAAATTTGTTGTACGTCTTTTTTTCTACCTCTTATAGTTTACCAGATATTCGATCCTAAAGAAAAATACCGTTTTTCTTTAAAGGGATGTTTCACCCCTTAAAACTCAATATCCGCACATATAAAAAAATACGTGTCTTTTAGATTTGTGTATTTAACAACATATTTGAAGAAGAATCAAATCGGTTCTGGACAGTTGTGACATGTCCCTTTGTAAGTTCAAATTGTTATTATTATAAATTATTCGAAAAACATATACAATAATAAATGTGATTTTTTAAATCCGGCCAATAGAGCCAAGCACGAAAATTAATTCTAATTTTCCAGAACTGTATCTCTTGGTTTGAGATTACTAAGTTCCATCAATTGACAATCCTCGAACTTACAACGGGAGAATAGGCGAGAAAAATATTGGTCCGAAAAGTCGCTGAAACGGGAATTGAACCCGCGTCTTTCGCTTGCCGGGCGACTGCTCTTACCACTACTTATCTAGCTATTCAGACCCTTCGACTCTATATTTTTCTCTGCCTTGATAAATAACTATTTGTAAATAACGTCTTTTTCAGCCGGCGTGAATTAAACACTAAGAATATAAAGGCTCGATATATATCAAATATAAATCGGTAATAGATAGGCTATTCGAGCCGTACGCGGATGTCGGTGCGTCGAGGGTTCGATTCCCGATTCAGCGACTTTCGGATTCGGACAAGGACGATCTGAAAGCAACGGCGGCCGAAATGGTTTATGGAACAGGAATCCGTCTACCGGCGGAATTTTTCCTGCCTAGCAACCAGGAGGCAAACTCAGATTTCGTCGCACGTTTGAAGAAACGCGTCAACGACATCAAGCCAAGCCCCGTCACACGACACGGCGCTAAGCGAACTTTCATTTTTAAAGAGCTTTCGTCATCACCTTATGTATTCCTCCGCCACGACGCGGCAAGAGGACCGTCTCAACCGCCTTATGATGAACCATACGAGGTAGTCGAACGAGATGACAAAAACTTTACAATCAAAATCAAAGGACAAAACGTGAGAGTCTCCGATTGACTCAAGCCCGCTTTCGTCGTATCTGAAGACCTAGAGCAGCGACACGAAGAGCACGAAAATAACAATCGGGAAGAAAGTATCGTAAACGAGCCGCAAGCAACGCAAAACCGAGATGTAAACCACAAAAATCGATTTGCGTCACGTTCAGGTAGATCGATCCGTTTCCCCGAGCGATTGCAAGCCGGATTTAATTAACGTTGCATTAGTATATAAGTAATTTGTAATCGTATTATTTAATTTTCCTTAAGACGCGATGAAAGTAGATTTATATTTTACATAGCGACGTAGCGTCAAAATTTTCGAATTATAATTTATAGTTTATAGTTTTTTTCCCCTCTTCTTCTTTTCACAAGCGTTGCGCACACGTTATTCATGCCTACTGTATTAATTTAATTATTTATTTATAGACATTATGTAATATTAGCTGTCATATAATAACGTGCCGAATTTGATATATTCACAGAATACGGAAAAAAACACACATACATGGAAATGGATTTACTTCCGAGGATTAAATAACACATCGAACGTTGCATGTCGTATGTGTAATGAGATTTATTCCTTAAAACGAGATTACACACACATTAAGAAACACTTGAACGATGTGCACAAAGAAATCTCGTTAAAAGAGAAAAAAGAGTGGCTGCAGACTTTTCATACAACAGACAAATACAATAAATTAAAATGCACGTTGTGCAAAGATAAAACCGTTACAATTATTTTTAAATTCGATGAAAATGCTACCAAACACATAATAGATGATCACAGCATAGACCAACTACAGGAACAAAATCATTATAAAGAAATTGGTCCACTCATAAAAATTTTAGACGATGGTACATTAAAATGTAACCTGTCGTCCAAATATCTCGTATGAAAATCCAGTTGAATTTAAATCACATTTATTAAACACATTGTAGACGATAAAAACAATAATATAGTAGTAAGTAAAATAGTAAATAAAAAAGTAACTTATTTTTGGACAATTTTTACTTTTACAGATCTGTCTTCCCTATTTACTGAGGTACCATTTATAAGGTACTGGATTTCTGTAAAAAAAATATATATATTATATATATTCACATTTATTTTATTTTTACAAAACAATTAGAATAGAAGTTATAAAATAAGGACAGATCTTAAAAAACAAAAAGAGTCCCAAAGTAAGTTTCCCTATAAAAAATGCGGGGTCTACAATAGAGTCGTAAAGTCATATATCGTAAGAAATTAGCCAATCACAGTCGATTATTCTCTTCACATTCAACTGTGAATGGTCAATTTCTTACGACTTACGACTTTACGACTCTAGTGTAGAACCCGCAGAAAGAAATAGGAAAACTTTTGGACTAACCCTTGATTTTTATAGCAACAGGAAACAAAAATAGAATCATATAGATCCAAATTGAGATCATTTCACAAGGAAAACTTGGTATGTATTTATTAAGTTTCATATTAAAAAATATAATTAATGTTTTTTTAGCAAGATTAAAGTGTTTTTTTTTTTTTTTTACAGAAAGATGTTTCAAAAGTTCTTTCTGTTAAAGGTGATAAAGTTAAAGAATCTTTAACAGAAAGTGCAAAAGTAAGTTTCTTTCACAGAAAACATGGAGAATAAAACACACAGCTGGAAATGGCTATTTTTTCAATTTATTACTAATACCAATAATATTAGATGCCGGTTATGCCCGCAAATATTTAATTTAAAAAAAGACTACACTCATGTGAAACGACACATAAAAGATCGACATAAAGAGGTATCAGTTGAAAAAAAAGAATTGTGGTTGCAATATTTCAATGAAACGGAGGAGATGCAGAAATTGAAATGCACATTCTGCGATAAAATTGTTACAATTATTTTCAAGTTTGGATATGATGCAATTGAACATTTGAAACAAAAGCATAAAATAGATCATATTGAGGAAGAACAAAATTATAAAATTATACACCCCTTCATAAAATTTTTAGACAATGGCACCATTAAATGCAGTTGTTTAAATATATATAATAATCCAAACGAGTTAAAAGAACACATACACAGAATTCACGTCTCACAATTAACTAATGAAACAGTAGTAAGTAAATAAAGTCGTAAAGTCATATGTTGTAAGAAATTAGCCAATCACAGTCGATTATTCTCCTCACATTCAATTGTGATTGGTCAATTTCTTACGACTTACGACTCTAGTGTAGAATCCGCAGAAAGAAATAGGAAAACTTTTGGACTAACCCTTGATTTTTATAGCAACAGGAAACAAAAATAGAACCATATAGATCCAAATTGAGATCATTTAACAAGGAAAACTTGGTATGTATTTATTAAGTTTCATATTAAAAAATATAATTAATGTTTTTTTAGCAAGATTAAGGTGTTTTTTTTTTTTTTTTTTTACAGAAAGATGTTTCAAAAGTTCTTTCTGTTAAAGGTGATAAAGTTAAAGAATCTTTAACAAAAAGTGCAAAAATAAGTTTCTTTCACAGAAAACATGGAGAATAAAACACAGCTGGAAATGGCTACTTTTTATATTAATGACTGATGCCAATAATATTAGATGCCGGTTATGCCCGCAAATATTTAAATTAAAAAAAGACTACACTCATGTGAAACGACACATGAAACATAAAGAGGTATCGGTTGAGAAAAAAGAATTGTGGTTGCAATATTTCGATGAAACGGAGGAGATGCAGAAATTGAAATGTACATTCTGCAATAAAATTGTTACAATTATTTTAAAGTTTGGCGATGATGCAATTTAACATTTAAAACAAAAACATGAAATAAATTATATCGAAGAAGAAAAAAATTATAAAATTATACATCCGTTCCTAAAGTTTTTAGACAATGGCACCATAAAATGCACTTGTTTAAATATATATAAGAATCCCAACGAATTAAAAGAACACATACAAATTCACGTCTCACAATTAAATAATGAAATAGTAGTAAGTAAATAGAGTCGTAAAGTCATAAGTTGTAAGAAATTAACCAATCACAGTCGATTATTCTCTTCACATTCAACTGTGATTTGTCAATTTCGTACGACTTACGACTTTACGATTCTAGTGTAGAACCCGCAGAAAAAAATAGGAAAACTTTTGGACTAACCCTTGATTTTTATAGCAACAGGAAACAAAAATTGAACCATATAGATCTAAATTGAGATCATTTAACAAGGAAAACTTGGTATGTATTTATTAAGTTTCATATTAAAAAATATAATTAATGTTTTTTTAGCAAGATTAAAAAGTGTTTTTTTTTTTTTTACAGAAAGATGTTTCAAAAGGAGTTCTTTAAAGGTTCTTCTGTTGAAGGTGATGAAGTTAAAGAATCTTGAACTAAAAGTGCAAAAGTAAGTTTCTTTATTTTTTTCTAAATTTTTCTAAGTTTTAAATTAAAACCCTAATAATTACATTGCAGAAAAATATTTATAAGAAAGCGAAAGTAGCAGTATGGGATGAAGAAGATAAAAAATAATACCCCTCCACATCTACGCAATGTGAACAAAAAAAAAAAATAATTGATGAAGTCAAGAATTTTTTTATTATACGGACAATAAATAAAAAAAACGAGGATATATTTATTAAAATGTTTAAAAAATAATAACTTTTTATTTAATTACATGTTTTAAAGAAATATTAAATGCATATTTGTTAAAAATTTGGTTTTTTGCTTCATTTAAACCAGCAGCAGTTGCTAATATGACGCCCATTCGATTAAAAATGTGAGCAAATTTAATATTAATTTAATTATTTATTTATTGACATTATGTAATATTAGCTGTCATATAATAACGTGCCGAATTTTATATATTCACAGAATATGGAAAAAAATACTCACACATGGAAGTGGATTTACTTCCGTGCAGTAAACAACACATCTAATGTTAAATGTCGCTTGTGTAAGAAGATTTATTCTCTAAAACAAGATTACACACATGTGAAGAAGCATGTGAATGATTATCACAAAGAAATCGTACTAAAAGATAAAAAAGTGTGGCTTCAGACTTTTAAAGAAACAGACCAATATAATAGATTAAAATGCACGTTGTGCGAAAATAAAACTATTACAATTATTTATAAATTCGGTGATAAGCATTATATACAGCATGCTGTAAAACACCTAGAAGACGATCACAATATAGATCAAGTAGAAGAACAGAAATATTATAAAAAAATTGGTCCACTCGTTAAAATATTGGACAATGGAACATTAAAATGTACTTGTTGTCCAAATAGTTCTTACGAAAGTCCAATAGAATTGAAAACACATTTATTAAACATACACATTACAGAACTTAAAAACAATAATATAGTAGTAAGTAAAATAGTAAGTAAAAAAGTAACTTACTTTTGGACAATTTTTACTTTTACAGATCTGTCCTTATTTACTGAGGTACCATTTATAAAGTACTGGATTTCTGTAAAAAAAAATATATATATATTATATATATTCACATTAATTTTATTTTTACAAAACAATTAGAATAGAAGTTATAAAATAAGGATCAGACCTTAAAAAAAACAGATCTTAAAAAACAAAAAGAGTCCCAAAGTAAGTTTCCCTATAAAAAATGCGGGGTCTACAATAGAGTCGTAAAGTCATAAGTTGTAAGAAATTAGCCAATCACAGTCGATTATTCTCTTCACATTCAACTGTGATTGGTCAATTTCTTACGACTTATGACTTTACGACTCTAGTGTAGAACCCGCAGAAAGAAATAGGAAAACTTTTGGACTAATCCTTGATTTTTATACCAACAAGAAAATCTTGAAACAAAAATAGAACCATATAGATCTAAATTGAGATCATTTAACAAAGAAACAATCTTGGTATGTATTTATTAAGTTTCATATTAAAAAATATAATTAATGATTTTTAGCAAGATTAAGAAGTGTTTTTTTTTTTTTTTTTTACAGAAAGATGTTTCAAAAGAAGTTCTTTCTGTTAAAGGTGATAAAGTTAAAAGATCTTTAAGAAAAAGTGCAAAAGTAAGTTTCTTTATTTTTTTCTGTTATTTGTCTGCAATTGTTAATTGTCGTTTTTTGTTTAAATTAAAACTCTAAAAATTACATTGCAGAAAAATATTTATAAAAAGGCGATATCTGTATGGAGCGAAGAAGATGAAAAATCTACACCAACACAAGATAAAAAAAATTAAAAAAAAATTTAATTAATTAAATCAATTAATTTTTTTATTACACGGACACGAAGGAAAAATAAAGAGGATCGATATATTTAACAAAATGATAATTAAGTTAAAAAAATGTTTAATTATGAAAATTAATTAATCATTATAATAATTATAACATTAATTCTAATAATTAGTAAAAGCGCATTATTTTTTTATATCTCATTACTTTATTTATATTGCGTTTTTAAAATTATATAATAATTATTTATTGAACGCACGCGCCCCCCCCCCCCCCGCCATTAATGTGTATCACAAAGTCTTTCGTTATGCTAATTATTATTCGCTACTTTTTTGCTTGATTGAAACATCATTCTATCTTTGTTCTACATTCCAGAAGAATAAAGATAGAATAATGTTTGAAAGCTGTGCTGCACAGCTGTATATTATTCTAAAAAAGATAAAGATATTGTAACGATTTAATAATATAAAAGTCAATGTTTATATTTAAATAAAAAAAGTTCATTTCATGTCGTAATAATTTGATAAAAGATTTTTAGACAAATCTAAACGCTTTTTCGAGATAATCTTTTTTCGTCAATATTTTCTGTCCTATTTTTCATGTTTATCTTATTGCCTTTGTATAATGTCATGTATTTATTTACATCCTTTTGTGATATCATTAATCTGTGGCCGTGACGTTTCTCAGTCTCTCAGTCTTCTCTCTGCCAGAAGCATACAAGAAGAAACCACTCTGGCGCCATAAAATACAAGGAAGAAGAAGAAGACTAGAGACCTATAATCAAAGAAGACAAGACATCATATAACATATAACTTCTACGAGAGATTGAAGGCGTTACTTCTCACTACCCGGAGAGAACAGCTCCAAAAAAAAAAAAAAAAAAAATAGGTAATTAGAGCATTATATGTTTTTCTCTGATAATTTTATATTTCCAGATTGACATACATTTTATTTAAACTATATTAACTTAATATTTGATAAAAAATGAGAAAAGTTAAAAAAAGGAAATTTACTAAATTCGGAAACGCGAAAAATAAAGAAAATGTATACATAGAAAAATATAATAGAATTTATCAATTTTGCAACAGACTCTTTTGAAGTCTATGTTTTCTAATGCAATTATAAGATTATGTTTTTTAAAATTATTTCAAAGTCAAGATTGTTCATCCTTATCTCCTTCATTATCAAGAACAAGTTTTATGAATATCAATTGATCGGTATACTATAGCGCGCGATATACATTTCAATATACATGCTAACGAATAAAGTGCAACGGTCTATTGGCGTTAAATCTATAAGCTGATGCGTATATGTGTACCTTATTTCCATTAAAATTATTCTATCATTAAAATATTTTTAAATTTGCTGTAGCGTAGACACACATGTATAATTATCAACTACAATAAAATTTTTAAATATAATTTCTTATTTTTTATGATAATAAGAATAAAAAATAGGAAGACACATAAGTTTCGGATATATTTGATTAAATTTTGTGTCTCGTTAATTATAATTTTATTTGAATGAATAGTTCCGTAAATTATGTGTAATAAACTTATGTATTCATTTAATATCTTAAAATAATTTTTTATAAATGCTTTCGTGCATTACTGACATTTCGCGTGATCAGAAGAATATTCTTTTGTATACAGATGTGCTTGATAAAAGCGTAAATTTTTAGGTATTAAACTCAAATATTATATTGTTCACAGAAAACATGGAGAATAAAACACACAGCTGGAAATGGCTATTTTTTCAATTAATTACTAATACCAATAATAGTAGATGCCGGTTATGCCCACAAATATTTAAATTAAGAAAAGACTACACTCATGTGAAACGACACATGAAACATCTACATAAAGAGGTATCGGTTGAGAAAAAAGAATTGTGGTTGCAATATTTCGATGAAACGGAGGAGATGCAGAAATTGAAATGTACATTCTGCAATAAAATTGTTACAATTATTTTAAAGTTTGGCGATGATGCAATTGAACATTTACAACAAAAACATGAAATAAATCATATCGAAGAAGAAAAAAATTATAAAATTATACATCCGTTCCTAAAGTTTTTAGACAATGGCACCATAAAATGCACTTGTTTAAATATGTATAAGAATCCCAACGAATTAAAAGAACACATACAAATTCACGTCTCACAATTAAATAATGAAATAGTAGTAAGTAAATAGAGTCGTAAAGTCATAAGTTGTAAGAAATTAACCAATCACAGTCGATTATTCTCTTCACATTCAACTGTGATTGGTCAATTTCGTACGACTTACGACTTTACGACTCTAGTGTAGACTCCGCAGAAATAGGAAAACTTTTAAACTAACCCTTGATTTTTATAGCAACAGGAAACAAAAGTAGAACCATTAGAACCATATAGATCTAAATTGAGATCATTTAACAAGGAAAACTTGGTATGTATTTATTAAGTTTCATATTAAAAAATATAATTAATTTCTAGCAAGATATAATTAGTTTCTAGCAAGATTAGTGTTTTTTTTTTTTTTACAGAATGTTTCAAAAGGAGTTCTTTCTGTTAAAGGTGATGAAGTTAAAGAATCTTTAACAAAAAGTGCAAAAGTAAGTTTCTTTATTTTTTTCTAAATTTTTCTAAGTTTTAAATTAAAACCCTAATAATTACATTGCAGAAAAATATTTATAAGAAAACGAAAATAGCAGTATGGGATGAAGAAAATCAAAAACAATATCCATCTACATCGCAATCCGAACAAAAAAAAATAATAATAATTGATCAAGAATTTTTTTATTATACGGACAAATAAAAAAAACGAGGATATATTTATTAAAATGTTTAAAAAGTAATAATGTGACAGCATTGAAAAATTCTAATTACGCGAAATGTATAGCGCAATCCTTCCTCTAAAAGCACATCAAGTTTCGATTCGTTCGGTTGCGTTTATGTATCATTATAATATTTTTCATAAGTGTGTATTAATAGACCATGTCATCATATTTTCGTTAAGGATGATAAAATACTGAACAAAGATATGCAATAAAGTTATGTGTTAAATTATAACAGAACGCCATAAAGTGTTATAAAAATTAAAAAGATAAAAACATTTTACCCTTATAATTTTGTATGCAGAATGTTACAAGGAATATTGTTTTTGTTCACAGAATATGGATAAAAATATTAAAACTTGGAAATGATTGCACTACGATGCTGTGGATTACTGCAATGTTAAGTGCAGAATATGTCGAGATATTATTTATACTCTAAAGAAAGACCATACTCATGTTTATGAACACATGAGAAATTATCATAAAGAATATGCAAAAGATAAAAATAATTGGCTAAATTATTTTAATAAAATTGAAAACCAATCCAAATTAAAATGCACATTGTGCTCCGATAAAATTGTTTCTGCCACTTATAAGTTTACGAAACAAACGGACGACTATTTAATAATAGCACACCATGTTAGTCCTATAAAAGAGAGAATAAAAAATTTAAATTATTTTCCTTTATAAAAAAATTAGAGAACAATACGTTTGAATGCATATAATGTCGCGATGAATCATTTGTACAATATGATTTTATTAAAATAAAAACACATTTACGAAATACACATAACATCAATATAAAGGATGAAATGGTAAGGAAAAAATATTAATACTTAGTTTTGGTTTATTTTTGGGGAAACTTAGTTTTGAACTAACGTTCGTATTAAAATCAACAGGAAAGCAGTCAAGAAGAGGCAGAAGCTGCCACAATTAATGAAATTGAAGAAGAAAAAAAAGAAGAAAAAGATGAAGAATTGGTTTACAGATCGAAGCTCCGATCTTATAAATCTCGAAAAGTATGTATTTATTAAATATTGAAAAATATATTTAATATATGTAGGATCGGAATTATTTTAAATTATAATATTGTATCGCGTGAATAATTTATCTTAGATATTGCGAATCGATAATAAAAGTATTTGTCTCGACCGTTATATTTACTCGAGACAAACTCGGTATTATAATATGGACGCAAACAAAACAGTGTAAGTCGACTCGGATTGTTTCGTGAGACAACCAAGTAAAAACAATATCTCCGATTACCTTGACGAGGTCGTAAGACAAAGCAATAATCGAAAAGTCAAGAATTATCTAGAAGTCTAAGCGAAAGAAATAAATACAGCCGATTAACTGTCGGAAAGGACAGTCCTCGCTCGAATTTAATACCGTTGACATTGCCAAATTATATTGTATCTTGAGCCAAATATATTCTATCTTATTTTTCACTGAGGGATTTAGAACAATTTCTTTACTGCCGTTCATCTGCGCTTACATATATATATAAAAAAGAAATTAGTATTATTTTATTAGTATTATTTTTATTTATTATAATATATTTTATTTTTTATATTTTTATATTTTTTAAATATATTTTTATAGTTTTATTTTTCTAACTTACAATGTTTTAATAATTAACATAATACTTGTGAAAAGATTGCGGTTTTGCTAAATATATTTCTTTTCCTATAATTGAAAATACTTTGTATCATACATTAACGATTATTAATTTAACGACTATTAATTTCTATAAAATTTTTCCTTTCCACCAACACCACCAAAAATCATTTTTATAGTTGTCCTCTTTAGTGGAATAGGCCTACTGGGGAAACCACTTAAAAAAAAACGCATCAACAATAGTACCCCCTGGGTGATGTGGAAATCTATTGTCTGCAAATAGTTCAAAAAAGGATTGAAAAATTCAAAATGCGAGAACCACTGTGAGGAATAAAAGTTGAAATTATTAAGGTAAATAATAGTTTGAATTAATTAAATTATACTAGTCAATAAAGATGTAACATATCAGAAATGTAGCTGCTATAGTTGTAAATTATATATTTTATATTAAAAAAAACTATGTGTTTTCTTTACACCAATTGATTTCTCTCATTTTGTGTATAAAAATATTAAGGTAAAATCATCGAAAATGAATATTTTTCAAGATATTATATAATTTATGTAAAATTATATAATATACACATTAAATTACAAAATATCTAGTAAACTATTCACTTTTTGATCATTTTATACTTATAACTTTTTATGCAGATTATTGTGAGGAATCGATTTATGTAAAAAAAATTTAGTTGTTCCGTTTAAGGAAATATAAAAGAAGGCCCCCCTTTTGTACCTTAAAGATTTTTTTCTCCATCAAATTTTCAGACACCTTGTCTTATTTAATTAAAAAAATTATATGCAAGAACATAATATTAATCTTTTACTCTAAAAATGGTCAGTATTACACTTTCAGTTATGTGATATAACTGTGTAAAACTCATAGCGGGTGTATTAAAGATTAACTCTTTAAAATAGATTTTGAATTAAAACATGAAAAAGATGCATATCGTAATTGTTAATAAGAAATTTAAATATTTCTGATTTTATTATGAATATTTACGTATATGTATACATGCATATACAGAGTAAAAAATTACACCATCCTTTGAATTTTGAAGGGAAATAAAAGACTTCAAAATAAACATTTTTTGTTAATATTATTTTTCTCTACGAGTTTTTAGTTTTATACTACATATGGTATGAAATAGGAGTTTGTGATTTAAACGCGCGTATACTTGGCGCCTATTTTAAAAAGGTTAATTCATACAACAAAAATAAAGAAATTAAATTTGCATAATTAAAGTAGAGCGTTGTATAAGAAATTAATATTAACAAAAAATGTTTATTTTGATACGTCTTCTTTCTCTCTTCAAAGTTTGTCGGTTTAATTTTTTAACACTCTGTATACAATTGTACTCAGCTCACAAGCGGTATTGTGAATAATCACATGTATAAATATGTGTAAATGTATGTATCGAAGCAGAAAATAAATGACAATATACTTCCATAATAACTTATATAAGTAATAAAAATTTAAGATACATATAGGAACAAAATAATACTGAATACCACTTTAAATTTACATCATTTTACAATTTGTAGGAAAAAATGCATAAAGTACTATATGTGTTGCTTAGAAAACTTAAATATGATGAAGTTTCTTTGAACAACGAGCCCAATCCTACAAATTGTTTAAGACAGGAGGCTGCAAAGTGGGCATGCTCTTTCGATAACAGTGTGTGTCAAGAGGAAGCTAATCGTAAATTAAACCAACATCTTGCAAAACCTGAAACACATAAGTAATTTTACACATATGTATACATATATTACAGATTTTCTTCAGTCTATATTGTATAATGTTTAAGAGAAATTTATCGATTTAAATATATATATATATATATATATATATATATATATATATATCTATACTATTATTATAAAGACACAAAGTTTGTCAGTTTGTTTGTTTGTCCTCGATGATCTTTAAAACAAGTAGACCGATTGAAATGCAATTTTAAGGGTTGATTCTTTATCATCTTGGGAGTGTTATAGGCTGTGTAATATATTCTTCTGAGAAAATTTTTTTTGGGAGTGGGTATGCATCGAAAATAAATCGATAAATCGATAATCGATAAATTAATAATAGATAAATCAATAATCGATAATCGATAAATCGGTAATCGATTGAAATGTAATTTTAAGAAAATAATTTAATTTTAATTTAATTTTAATTTTAATTTTAATTTTAATTTTAATTTTAATTGTAGGAGGTGTCAGGGCGTATTTCTTATAATGCTTTCTATAGTCTTTATGAAGGATCTTTATTAGGTTAAACACTCAGTGGGGCACGCACGACGGCACTCTGCCTAACGCGGACTCTGACTCTTTGTCTCTCCTTCCTTACGCAACCAGCGCCGCGAGAGAGAGGGGGAAAAGGGGAGACGCAATTCGCCGTCCACGCGCGTATACAAAATGAATATAAATAAAATAATAATTCGCCTACAGTCGGCCAGCCTGACATTACGACCGTCTCGGTCGTACGTATAGGAACAAAACGTACCAAGTAGATACATTAAACATATTTAGTAACACTGGATAAAACAACTATCTTTTATAGACTAAATAAACATACAAATTAATTATATTTACTCGGATATATATATGGTCGCATCGCATCGGCGGCAATAACGCTATTATAGGGCATTTGAGTGACTTGAAATCCCTCGACATCAGTTATTACATAACGGTCAGAACCTAGCACTCGCTTTACAATGTAAGGCCCTTTATACTTTGGTATGAGTTTTTTATTGGTACCGACAGAAGTGTCCACGTTACGGATCATTACATAGTCGCCCTCTTTATATTGTTTCGCTTCTTTGTGCTTCTTGTTATAATAGCGTTCGTTTTCTTTCTGACTCTTCTGAATTTTTTCAGAGGCAGATTCTCTTAATGACACTAGATCTCGACTAATATCAGTATCGAGGACTAGTTTAAGTTTATCGTTGACTTTACCGAGTTGCTCCACGCCAAATAATAGCTTACTGGGGGTTTCTCCCGTTGATCGACAAATCGTGTTATTAAATGCATATTCTATTTGATCTAGAACTTGATCCCATTTGTGTGGTTCGTCACATAACTTCGCAATCATCGGAGTAATGTCGTGGTTGAACCGTTCTATTTGCCCGTTTGCACGCGGAGTACCAACGGCTACAAGGATATGCTGAATAGACTCATTATTTATAAATGCAGTAAATTTATCTGACGTAAAGGTTGTTCCGCGATCGCTCACAATGCGTCGGGATTTACTATAAGTTCGGTAATAATTTCGCAGATGATTAATTGTCTCATTCGAGGTCGTGGATTTGCACGGATATACTTTCAAAAACTTTGTAAAAGCATCTACTACTGCTAAAATGTATCTGTATCCGCGACCGGTTTTTCCAAAGGGACCACAATGGTCAACATGGATCGTTCGAAAGGGTAAGTTCTCTTTCGGTATACTGTGTAACTTGCCTTCCTTCTTCCCACTAGAAGGGGAAAACTCTATACAACGCAGACAATTAGAAATATAGCACTTTACTTTCTCTTTCATTCGTGGGAACCAATAAATTCGCCTAATGTTACCAATGACTTTATCGAGGCCGACATGGCCAATGTCATCATGACATGTACGGATTACATTACTTTCCATTGACGTCGGTACATAAAATAAGAGTTTTTTATCCTTGTCCTTACGGTAAACAAGGCCGTCTCGTAATTCAAAGAATTTATCCTCAGATTTTTCTAATTTATTTCGAATGTTTACTATATCTACATCTCGATCTTGTTGGATAGATAAAGTTCGCTCAAACGAATTCGCTTCTAACGTTAGAATACTATGGCATCGACTCAATGCGTCGACATGATTCATTTGTGTACCGGGTCGATGTACGATTTGATAACCGTATTGCTCTAAAAATAATGCCCAACGATATATTCGTGGATTAACTGTCTGTTTACTTAAAGTAAAGCGAAAACTGTCGCAGTCTGTTACTATCTTAAACGGAATACCGGCGAGATAGATATGAAACCGTTTAATCGCATAAATCACAGCGAGACACTCCAGCTCAAAACTGTGATACTTGGATTCGACAACTGTTGTCCGTTTACTAAAATAAAATACAGGCCGGAAAATACCATCCTTCTGTCGTTGTAAAAGTATGGCGCCGAAACCACTTGCACTTGCGTCACAGTGCAATTCTGTTTCAAGTGTTGGAGAATAAATTGATAGTATCGGTTGAGAAGATAATAACTGTTTCAATTCTTCGAAAGCTTTGATCTCCTCCGACTCAAATTTAAACACAGTATTTTTCTTGACTAAGTCATATAACGGCTTAGCGACTATTGAAAATTTCGGGATGAAACGACGGAAGTAACTAGCTAAACAAACAAATCGATGCGCCTCTTTTATGTTTCGCGGAATTGGGTAATCAGTCACTGCTTCAACATGTTGCTTACTCGGGCGAATACCATTTTCATTAATTAGATACCCAAGATATACAATTTCCGTTCGAACAAAGAAACATTTATCGAGTCTAAACTGCAACCGGTATCGTCGCGCTATTTCAAATACATCTTTCAAAATGTTTAGGTGTTCCTTAATACTTTCAGTCGCGATCAATATATCATCCAGATATAACAAGATTTTATTCTCCCGGATGAGTTTCTCAAAAGCTTGGTTGACGAATCTCTGGAACACTCGTGGAGCATTAGTCAACCCGAACGGCATTCGTAGGAATTCAAATTGTCCGATAGGCGTCACAAACGAGGTGTACTTTACTGAACACTCAGACATCTTAATATGGTAAAATCCGTTTCTTAAGTCGAGACTACTAAAATATCTTTTCTCTTTTAACCGATCAATATGATCATCTATCAGCGGTGTGGGAAAATTATCTTTCACAGTAATTTTATTTATTTCACGGAAGTCGACACACAGTCGTGACTCACCATTTTTCTTCCGTACGAGAACGATTGGGCTAGCATAGGGTGAATTACTCTGCCTAATTGTACCTGTTTTTAATAAATCGTCTAATATCACTTGCAACTTTTCTTTATCGGTATACGTTAAACGCCTAGGCCGGAAGGTAATCGGTTGTTCGTTTTTTAATAAAATTTTTATCTCGGTCTGCGGTTCACTCGCGTCTGGATCCCATTTATCAATATATTCTTCGTTATACAATCTTCGAACGCTTTCAGCTACATGCGATTCGACATCGGGATTAATATTCAATTCTTCTCCGACTTTTACAGGATTTTCGAGGTATTCTATTTGCATAATCTCGGTATCAGAATTGCTCTCGCTCACCGACTCGTTTCTCCTAGTAATCTTTACCGTTTCACCTAGTTCGATTTTTATTAACGGATCTCGACAAAAATCGCGACCAAGCAATGCTGCACACGACATTGTTTCGTTCGGGACTACCAGAAAACGTAACTGGATGTTAATTCTTTCGATTTCGACTAATTTCGAAAAGGTGCCTATTACGCGAACAAGAGATTTATTTACCCCGCAAAAACAATCGCCGTTAGGGGGTAGCGGTTCGCGCAAACTTGTCGGAACGTACTCGGTTTTTATGAGGCTTACTGGGGAGCCGGGATCAACTATCGCGTCTACCACATATTCACGATCCATATCTCCTTCAATTAACACCGAAAACTTTAACCGTACACAATACGGATCGCTAACGGGTATCGGTTCGATCAAGTTCACAGCACTCGTCGATTCGGGTTTCGACTCTTTCTCGGGACAGTCTTTCTGCAAATGGCTGGTTGAACCACATCGATGACAGGCTCCCTTAACTTTCTTCGGGTATGAACACGCTGATGCCAAGTGTCCAACTGCTTGGCAGTTATAACATTTAATTATCTTTCGGCATGGTGTCGAATCTGCACTCGATGATGCTGGATTTCCTTTAGACGCCGAATTCTCCTTTGTCGACAATTTACCATCTTTTTGGTTTTTCCCTTGATCAATAGGTTTCTTCCCTTCGCGATCAGGGAACTTCTTCGGGTGTAGCGTCAATCCTTTAAACGCCTCCAACAAATCCGACTGAGACTCGAACTGCATAATACGTGCTTGATCTCGGAGATTGCGGTCAGGTATACCTTCAATGACATAATCGACAACTTCGTCATCCATTATCGGTACCCTATTAGCCAGGATTATTTTATCATGGAAGTAACTCGTGAATGATTCATCCGTCCGCCATCCTCTCTCCTCGAACTTCTTGCGTAGGGACAATCTTGATTGACGAAGGTCGAACATCCCCTTCATGGCCGCCAATAGATTTTCTATGCTAAGGGTAAGATGATGCGGTCTGGAGTGAAACCACTCGGATGCACGTCCTTTTAATTTAGAGCTTATTAAAATCCTCGTCGCAGCGTCATCCAAGGCGTACGACACTCGCAGCAATTGTACCTGCTGTTCCCATTTCCAGAATGTACCCTCACTGCCGTCGAACTCGCTCAACAAGTCGCGAATAGCCCTTACACTTTCGCTCATCGGTGGACCACTACGTCTTCTTCCGCCATCATTCATATGCGCTCCATGATCTTCGATGTTCTCTCGTCTAACGATATCTAATTCACGTTGAAGAAGAGCTCGTTCTCTTCTAAGTAGTTCATTCTCTCGTCGAATCAAGTCATTCTCAGTCAAAGGATTTTCAACGGACGCGTCGTTGCTTATTTGGCTTCCACCGTCCTCGTCCGCGACAGCGTCCCTCGATCCATGGCCCGCGTCAATCGGCCGATCGATACCGCGACTCTGTCGTGACCTCTGTTCATCCAGTGTAGTCCATATCTCCGGGTCATAGGCAGTCAGTCGATCTATCAGATCAGCTTTGTTACCGACCGCCGACAATTTCTTCTCGCGGAGAATGTCCTTAATCTCGGCGAGCGTATACGCACTCGGTGGTTTCGCCATTGTTAGCGGCACACTGCACTTCCTTTTCTATACGTCCTAGTACACAGCGACGTGTTATTAAATATCTATTTGACCTCAGTCAAAATGTTCGCGACACACGGCGGAATATTCCTCTCACTCGGAAATAGCGAGACACGTTGGTTCTCCGCACGCTGACATGCGAACGCGTCCTCTCATATACGCGACGGAACAATTAGCACACAGCTATAGGAAATGCACATGTACGCATTTTTACGGAATCTAGACTTAATGTTCGCGACACACAGCGCGAATTACGTAGTCTAAAATATTCGCGACACACAGCGCGAGATATCAGTTCACCGCGCGCGACACGCGGATTTGCTTTCCCTCGTACGCGGCGGAACGATTAGCACACAGCAACGATTCGCGACACACAGCGCGAATTACCGTCAAAATATTCGCGACACACAGCGCGGAATATTCTGTCTCACAGGAGTATCGCGACAACGTCGGTTCACCGCACGCCGACACGTGGACGTACTTTTCTCTCGTACGGGGCGGAACGATTAGCACACAGCAAAGACTCGCGACACACAGCGCGAATTACCGTCAAAATATTCGCGACACACAGCGCGAATTACCGTCAAAATATTCGCGACACACAGCGCGAATTACCGTCAAAATATTCGCGACACACAGCGCGGAATATTCTGTCTCTTTACTCGAGAAACACAAGACACGGTCTTCTCTATGTCGACCACAACACTTGGTCGTATTTTCTCAAAATTCCGCGTATCTCTCGTGCGTGCATTAACCTCACGGATCCTTCGCTAATTTCTTCTTCGATCCCACTTCTGAAATTTGTAGGAGGTGTCAGGGCGTATTTCTTATAATGCTTTCTATAGTCTTTATGAAGGATCTTTATTAGGTTAAACACTCAGTGGGGCACGCACGACGGCACTCTGCCTAACGCGGACTCTGACTCTTTGTCTCTCCTTCCTTACGCAACCAGCGCCGCGAGAGAGAGGGGGAAAAGGGGAGACGCAATTCGCCGTCCACGCGCGTATACAAAATGAATATAAATAAAATAATAATTCGCCTACATAATTTTATTAGTTTTAATTTTTAATTTTTAATTTTAATTTTAAATAACTAGAACAACACAAGCGCGCGCTACGCGCGCGCCATTCTTCAATTTTATATTAAAAAGAATGATATTATAAAAATGATATTTTTATATAAAGTTTGTTTAAATTTGATTAACATTTTTTGACAGAAGTCAGGTAATTAAAGCGTTAATTTGCTAATTAAATTTTAAAATAAAAATATGTTATAAAAATTAAAAATGTTATAAATATAATATTACAAATAATATGGTTACTACTTAAAACTCGAATAATATATTTCATTGTTTGCACAGATAACTTTTATATATATAATACAATGTACTATCGAAATATATACAAGCAATAAATTTTTGGCTATTCTTCGAATATCAAAAATCGATACTTTGTAGCAGCGGATCCTATATGGCGCAAACTTTTATTATGTATATCAAATAAAAGAATTTGCACGCTCGTATCTATTTGGTATAAAAATAATCTGCAAACAACGTACTATTGGAAAAAACAAGCGATAAATTATATTGGCTCTTTATATTAAATAAATACGAGCATGTAAATTATTTTATATAATATACATAATATAAGTTTGTGTAGGCTTCGCGGCTACAAAGTTTCATCTTTACATATAATAAAAAAAAAAAAAAGAATTCATCGCTTGTTTTTTGTTAATAGTATATTGTATGCGGATTACTTTTATACCAAATATATTCGAGCGTACAAATTTTTTCGTTTAATACACATAGTATAAATTCTTCGTTATATAAGGTTCGCGTTAATAAAGTATCGATTTTTAATATTTTATAAAGAGCCAAAAATTAATTCATTGTTTTTTTAATAGTACATTATGTGCAGATTATTTCTGTACCAAATAGATTCGAGCCAACAAATTTTTTCATTTAATACACATAATATGAATTTGAGTTTTAATAAGTTTGCGGATATAAAGTATGATTTTTATCTTTTAAAAAGAGTCAAAAATTAATCTTTTATATATTTCAACAGTGTATTGTTTGCACATTATATTGGTACCCTATATATAAGCATATCAGTGTACTACTTTATTGGTCTAATATACGAAAATTGAATCCGCGTCGCATGGGGTCCGCGGTTTAAAAATTTTAATTTCAATATTTCAAAACGAGCCAAAAAATAATCTTTCATATATTTTAACTGTATATTGCCTGCACATTATGATGGTACCATCAGCATAGCAGCCTACAAACTTTATGATATAATACACGTAATATAATTGTGCGCCGTATGGGATCCGCGGATTAAACATTATAATTTTCAATATTTTAAAACGCGTCAAAAATTAATCTTTTATATATTTCAACACTACATTACATGTACATTATGATGGTGCCATCAGCATACTAGATTACAAACTTTTTGGTATAATACACGTAATATAAGTGTGCGCCGTATGGGGTCAGCGGCTTAAAAATTATAATATTTAATATTTTATAACGAGCCAAAAATTAATTATTTATATATTTCAACAGTACATTATATGCACATTATGATGGTACCATCAGCATTCCAGCCTACAAACTTTTTGGTATAATACACGTAATATAATAGTGCGCCGTATGAGGTCCGCGGTTTAAAAATTTTAATTTTCAATTGTTTAAAGCGAGCCAAAAATTATTCTTTCATATATTTTAACATTACATTGACTGCACATTATGATGGTACCATCAGCATACCAGCGTACAAACTTTTTGATCTAATATACGTAAAATGAATCCGCGCTGTATGGGATTCGCGGTATAAAAATTTTAATTTTCAATTGTTTAAAGCGAGCCAAAAATAATTCATTCATATATTTTAACATTACATTAATTGCACATTATGATGGTACCATCAGCATACCAGCGTACAAACTTTTTGATCTAATGTACGTAAAATTAATCCGCGCCGTATGGGATACGCGGTTTATAAATTTTAATTTTCAAATGTTTAAAGCGAGCCAAAAATAATTCATTCATATATTTTAACATTACATTAATTGCACATTATGATGGTACCATCAGCATACCAGCATACAAACTTTTTGATCTAATATACGTAAAATAAATCCGCGCCGTATGGGATCCGCGGTTTAAAAATTTTAATTTTTAATTGTTTAAAGCGAGCCAAAAATTAATCTTGTATATATTTCAACTGTACATTATATGCACATTATGATGGTACCATCAGCATACCAGCATACAAATTTTTTGATCTAATATACGTAAAATAAATCCGCGCCGTATGGAATCCGCGGTTTAAAAATTTTAATTTTTAATTGTTTAAAGCGAGCCAAAAATTATTCTTTCATATATTTGAACTGTACATTATATGCACATTATGATGGTACCATCAGCATACCAGCGTACAAACTTTTTGATCTAATGTACGTAAAATTAATCCGCGCCGTATGGGATACGCGGTTTATAAATTTTAATTTTCAATTGTTTTAAGCGAGCCAAAAATTAATCTTTCATATATTTTAACATTACATTGACTGCACATTATGATGGTACCATCAGCATACCAGCGTACAAACTTTTTGATCTAATATACGTAAAATGAATCCGCGCCGTATGGGATCCGCGGTTTAAAAATTTTAATTTTCAATTGTTTTAAGCTAGCGAAAAATTATTCTTTCATATATTTTAATATTACATTGACTGCACATTATGATGGTACCATCAGCATACCAGCGTACAAACTTTTTGATCTAATATACGTAAAATGAATCCGCGCCGTATGGGATCCGCGGTTTAAAAATTTTATTTTTCAATCGTTTAAAGCGAACCAAAAATTAATCTTGTATATATTTCAACTGTACATTATATGCACATTATGATGGTACCATCAGCATACCAGCATACAAACTTTTTGATCTAATATACGTAAAATAAATCCGCGCCGTATGGGATCCGCGGTTTAAAAATTTGAATTTTTAATTGTTTAAAGCGAGCCAAAAATTATTCTTTCATATATTTGAACTGTACATTGACTGCACATTATGATGGTACCATCAGCATACCAGCGTACAAACTTTTTGATCTAATATACGTAAAATGAATCCGCGCCGTATGGGATCCGTGGTTTAAAAATTTTAATTTTTAATTGTTTAAAGCGAGCCAAAAATTATTCTTTCATATATTTTAACATTACATTGATTATACATTATGATGGTACCATCAGCATACCAGCGTACAAACTTTTTGATCTAATATACGTAAAATTAATCCGCGCCGTATGGGATCCGTGGTTTAAAAATTTTAATTTTTAATTGTTTAAAGCGAGCCAAAAATTATTCTTTCATATATTTTAACATTACATTGACTGCACATTATGATGGTACCATCAGCATACCAGCGTACAAACTTTTTGATCTAATATACGTAAAATGAATCCGCGCCGTATTGTATCCGCGGTTTAAAAATTTTAATTTTCAATTGTTTAAAGCGAGCCAAAAATTAATCTTGTATATATTTGAACTGTACATTATATGCACATTATGATGGTACCATCAGCATACCAGCGTACAAACTTTTTGATCTAATATACGTAAAATAAATCCGCGCCGTATGGGATCCGCGGTTTAAAAATTTAAATTTTTAATTGTATATAGCGAGCCAAAAATTATTCTTTCATATATTTGAACTGTACATTATATGCACATTATGATGGTACCATCAGCATACCAGCGTACAAACTTTTTGATCTAATATACGTAAAATTAATCCGCGCCGTATGGGATCCGCGGTTTAAAAATTTTAATTTTCAATTGTTTTAAGCGAGCGAAAGATTATTCTTTCATATATTTTAACATTACATTGACTGCACATTATGATGGTACCATCAGCATACCAGCGTACAAACTTTTTGATCTAATATACGTAAAATGAATCCGCGCCGTATGGGATCCGCGGTTTAAAAATTTTAATTTTCAATTGTTTAAAGCGAGCCAAAAATTCATCTTGTATATATTTCAACTGTACATTATATGCACATTATGATGGTACCATCAGCATACCAGCATACAAACTTTTTGATCTAATATACGTAAAATAAATCCGCGCCGTATGGGATCCGTAGTTTAAAAATTTTAATTTTTAATTGTTTAAAGCGAGCCAAAAATTAATCTTTCATATATTTTAACATTACATTGACTGCACATTATGATGGTACCATCAGCATACCAGCGTACAAACTTTTTGATCTAATATACGTAAAATGAATCGGCGCCGTATGGGATCCGTGGTTTAAAAATTTTAATTTTTAATTGTTTAAAGCGAGCCAAAAATTATTCTTTCATATATTTTAACATTACATTGACTGCACATTATGATGGTACCATCAGCATACCAGCGTACAAACTTTTTGATCTAATATACGTAAAATGAATCCGCGCCGTATGGGATCCGCGGTTTAAAAATTTTAATTTTCAATTGTTTAAAGCGAGCCAAAAATTAATCTTGCATATATTTCAACTGTACATTATATGCACATTATGATGGTACCATCAGCATACCAGCGTACAAACTTTTTGATCTAATATACGTAAAATGAATCCGCGCCGTATGGGATCCGCGGTTTAAAAATTTTAATTTTCAATTGTTTTAAGCTAGCGAAAAATTATTCTTTCATATATTTTAATATTACATTGACTGCACATTATGATGGTACCATCAGCATACCAGCGTACAAACTTTTTGATCTAATATACGTAAAATGAATCCGCGCCGTATGGGATCCGCGGTTTAAAAATTTTATTTTTCAATCGTTTAAAGCGAACCAAAAATTAATCTTGTATATATTTCAACTGTACATTATATGCACATTATGATGGTACCATCAGCATACCAGCATACAAACTTTTTGATCTAATATACGTAAAATAAATCCGCGCCGTATGGGATCCGCGGTTTAAAAATTTGAATTTTTAATTGTTTAAAGCGAGCCAAAAATTATTCTTTCATATATTTGAACTGTACATTGACTGCACATTATGATGGTACCATCAGCATACCAGCGTACAAACTTTTTGATCTAATATACGTAAAATGAATCCGCGCCGTATGGGATCCGTGGTTTAAAAATTTTAATTTTTAATTGTTTAAAGCGAGCCAAAAATTATTCTTTCATATATTTTAACATTACATTGATTGCACATTATGATGATACCATCAGCATACCAGCGTACAAACTTTTTGATCTAATATACGTAAAATTAATCCGCGCCGTATGGGATCCGTGGTTTAAAAATTTTAATTTTTAATTGTTTAAAGCGGGCCAAAAATTAATCTTGTATATATTTGAACTGTACATTATATGCACATTATGATGGTACCATCAGCATACCAGCGTACAAACTTTTTGATCTAATATACGTAAAATGAATCCGCGCCGTATGGGATCCGTGGTTTAAAAATTTTAATTTTTAATTGTTTAAAGCGAGCCAAAAATTATTCTTTCATATATTTTAACATTACATTGACTGCACATTATGATGGTACCATCAGCATACCAGCGTACAAACTTTTTGATCTAATATACGTAAAATGAATCCGCGCCGTATTGTATCCGCGGTTTAAAAATTTTAATTTTCAATTGTTTAAAGCGAGCCAAAAATTAATCTTGTATATATTTGAACTGTACATTATATGCACATTATGATGGTACCATCAGCATACCAGCGTACAAACTTTTTGATCTAATATACGTAAAATTAATCCGCGCCGTATGGGATCCGCGGTTTAAAAATTTTAATTTTCAATTGTTTTAAGCGAGCGAAAGATTATTCTTTCATATATTTTAACATTACATTGACTGCACATTATGATGGTACCATCAGCATACCAGCGTACAAACTTTTTGATCTAATATACGTAAAATGAATCCGCGCCGTATGGGATCCGCGGTTTAAAAATTTTAATTTTCAATTGTTTAAAGCGAGCCAAAAATTCATCTTGTATATATTTCAACTGTACATTATATGCACATTATGATGGTACCATCAGCATACCAGCATACAAACTTTTTGATCTAATATACGTAAAATAAATCCGCGCCGTATGGGATCCGTAGTTTAAAAATTTTAATTTTTAATTGTTTAAAGCGAGCCAAAAATTAATCTTTCATATATTTTAACATTACATTGACTGCACATTATGATGGTACCATCAGCATACCAGCGTACAAACTTTTTGATCTAATATACGTAAAATGAATCGGCGCCGTATGGGATCCGTAGTTTAAAAATTTTAATTTTTAATTGTTTAAAGCGAGCCAAAAATTATTCTTTCATATATTTTAACATTACATTGACTGCACATTATGATGGTACCATCAGCATACCAGCGTACAAACTTTTTGATCTAATATACGTAAAATGAATCCGCGCCGTATGGGATCCGCGGTTTAAAAATTTTAATTTTTAATTGTTTAAAGCGAGCCAAAAATTAATCTTGCATATATTTCAACTGTACATTATATGCACATTATGATGGTACCATCAGCATACCAGCGTACAAACTTTTTGATCTAATATACGTAAAATGAATCCGCGCCGTATGGAATCCGCGGTTTAAAAATTTTAATTTTCAATTGTTTAAAGCGAGCCAAAAATTAATCTTGTATATATTTCAACTGTACATTATATGCACATTATGATGGTACCATCAGCATACCAGCGTACAAACTTTTTGATCTAATATACGTAAAATAAATCCGCGCCGTATGGGATCCGCGGTTTAAAAATTCAAATTTTTAATTGTTTAAAGCGAGCCAAAAATTATTCTTTCATATATTTGAACTGTACATTATATGCACATTATGATGGTACCATCAGCATACCAGCGTACAAACTTTTTGATCTAATATACGTAAAATTAATCCGCGCCGTATGGGATCCGCGGTTTAAAAATTTTAATTTTCAATTGTTTTAAGCGAGCGAAAAATTATTCTTTCATATATTTTAACATTACATTGACTGCACATTATGATGGTACCATCAGCATACCAGCGTACAAACTTTTTGATCTAATATACGTAAAATGAATCCGCGCTGTATGGGATTCGCGGTATAAAAATTTTAATTTTCAATTGTTTAAAGCGAGCCAAAAATAATTCATTCATATATTTTAACATTACATTAACTGCACATTATGATGGTACCATCAGCATACCAGCATACAAACTTTTTGATCTAATATACGTAAAATAAATCCGCGCCGTATGGGATCCGCGGTTTAAAAATTTTAATTTTTAATTGTTTAAAGCGAGCCAAAAATTAATCTTGTATATATTTCAACTGTACATTATATGCACATTATGATGGTACCATCAGCATACCAGCATACAAACTTTTTGATCTAATATACGTAAAATAAATCCGCGCCGTATGGAATCCGCGGTTTAAAAATTTTAATTTTTAATTGTTTAAAGCGAGCCAAAAATTATTCTTTCATATATTTGAACTGTACATTATATGCACATTATGATGGTACCATCAGCATACCAGCGTACAAACTTTTTGATCTAATGTACGTAAAATTAATCCGCGCCGTATGGGATACGCGGTTTATAAATTTTAATTTTCAAATGTTTTAAGCGAGCCAAAAATTAATCTTTCATATATTTTAACATTACATTGACTGCACATTATGATGGTACCATCAGCATACCAGCGTACAAACTTTTTGATCTAATATACGTAAAATGAATCCGCGCCGTATGGGATCCGCGGTTTAAAAATTTTAATTTTCAATTGTTTTAAGCTAGCGAAAAATTATTCTTTCATATATTTTAATATTACATTGACTGCACATTATGATGGTACCATCAGCATACCAGCGTACAAACTTTTTGATCTAATATACGTAAAATGAATCCGCGCCGTATGGGATCCGCGGTTTAAAAATTTTATTTTTCAATCGTTTAAAGCGAACCAAAAATTAATCTTGTATATATTTCAACTGTACATTATATGCACATTATGATGGTACCATCAGCATACCAGCATACAAACTTTTTGATCTAATATACGTAAAATAAATCCGCGCCGTATGGGATCCGCGGTTTAAAAATTTGAATTTTTAATTGTTTAAAGCGAGCCAAAAATTATTCTTTCATATATTTGAACTGTACATTGACTGCACATTATGATGGTACCATCAGCATACCAGCGTACAAACTTTTTGATCTAATATACGTAAAATGAATCCGCGCCGTATGGGATCCGTGGTTTAAAAATTTTAATTTTTAATTGTTTAAAGCGAGCCAAAAATTATTCTTTCATATATTTTAACATTACATTGATTGCACATTATGATGGTACCATCAGCATACCAGCATACAAACTTTTTGATCTAATATACGTAAAATTAATCCGCGCCGTATGGGATCCGTGGTTTAAAAATTTTAATTTTTAATTGTTTAAAGCGAGCCAAAAATTATTCTTTCATATATTTTAACATTACATTGACTGCACATTATGATGGTACCATCAGCATACCAGCGTACAAACTTTTTGATCTAATATACGTAAAATGAATCCGCGCCGTATTGTATCCGCGGTTTAAAAATTTTAATTTTCAATTGTTTAAAGCGAGCCAAAAATTAATTTTGTATATATTTGAACTGTACATTATATGCACATTATGATGGTACCATCAGCATACCAGCGTACAAACTTTTTGATCTAATATACGTAAAATAAATCCGCGCCGTATGGGATCCGCGGTTTAAAAATTTAAATTTTTAATTGTTTATAGCGAGCCAAAAATTATTCTTTCATATATTTGAACTGTACATTATATGCACATTATGATGGTACCATCAGCATACCAGCGTACAAACTTTTTGATCTAATATACGTAAAATTAATCCGCGCCGTATGGGATCCGCGGTTTAAAAATTTTAATTTTCAATTGTTTTAAGCGAGCGAAAGATTATTCTTTCATATATTTTAACATTACATTGACTGCACATTATGATGGTACCATCAGCATACCAGCGTACAAACTTTTTGATCTAATATACGTAAAATGAATCCGCGCCGTATGGGATCCGCGGTTTAAAAATTTTAATTTTCAATTGTTTAAAGCGAGCCAAAAATTCATCTTGTATATATTTCAACTGTACATTATATGCACATTATGATGGTACCATCAGCATACCAGCATACAAACTTTTTGATCTAATATACGTAAAATAAATCCGCGCCGTATGGGATCCGTAGTTTAAAAATTTTAATTTTTAATTGTTTAAAGCGAGCCAAAAATTAATCTTTCATATATTTTAACATTACATTGACTGCACATTATGATGGTACCATCAGCATACCAGCGTACAAACTTTTTGATCTAATATACGTAAAATGAATCGGCGCCGTATGGGATCCGTGGTTTAAAAATTTTAATTTTTAATTGTTTAAAGCGAGCCAAAAATTATTCTTTCATATATTTTAACATTACATTGACTGCACATTATGATGGTACCATCAGCATACCAGCGTACAAACTTTTTGATCTAATATACGTAAAATGAATCCGCGCCGTATGGGATCCGCGGTTTAAAAATTTTAATTTTCAATTGTTTAAAGCGAGCCAAAAATTAATCTTGCATATATTTCAACTGTACATTATATGCACATTATGATGGTACCATCAGCATACCAGCGTACAAACTTTTTGATCTAATATACGTAAAATGAATCCGCGCCGTATGGGATCCGCGGTTTAAAAATTTTAATTTTCAATTGTTTTAAGCTAGCGAAAAATTATTCTTTCATATATTTTAATATTACATTGACTGCACATTATGATGGTACCATCAGCATACCAGCGTACAAACTTTTTGATCTAATATACGTAAAATGAATCCGCGCCGTATGGGATCCGCGGTTTAAAAATTTTATTTTTCAATCGTTTAAAGCGAACCAAAAATTAATCTTGTATATATTTCAACTGTACATTATATGCACATTATGATGGTACCATCAGCATACCAGCATACAAACTTTTTGATCTAATATACGTAAAATAAATCCGCGCCGTATGGGATCCGCGGTTTAAAAATTTGAATTTTTAATTGTTTAAAGCGAGCCAAAAATTATTCTTTCATATATTTGAACTGTACATTGACTGCACATTATGATGGTACCATCAGCATACCAGCGTACAAACTTTTTGATCTAATATACGTAAAATGAATCCGCGCCGTATGGGATCCGTGGTTTAAAAATTTTAATTTTTAATTGTTTAAAGCGAGCCAAAAATTATTCTTTCATATATTTTAACATTACATTGATTGCACATTATGATGATACCATCAGCATACCAGCGTACAAACTTTTTGATCTAATATACGTAAAATTAATCCGCGCCGTATGGGATCCGTGGTTTAAAAATTTTAATTTTTAATTGTTTAAAGCGAGCCAAAAATTATTCTTTCATATATTTTAACATTACATTGACTGCACATTATGATGGTACCATCAGCATACCAGCGTACAAACTTTTTGATCTAATATACGTAAAATGAATCCGCGCCGTATTGTATCCGCGGTTTAAAAATTTTAATTTTCAATTGTTTATAGCGAGCCAAAAATTATTCTTTCATATATTTGAACTGTACATTATATGCACATTATGATGGTACCATCAGCATACCAGCGTACAAACTTTTTGATCTAATATACGTAAAATTAATCCGCGCCGTATGGGATCCGCGGTTTAAAAATTTTAATTTTCAATTGTTTTAAGCGAGCGAAAGATTATTCTTTCATATATTTTAACATTACATTGACTGCACATTATGATGGTACCATCAGCATACCAGCGTACAAACTTTTTGATCTAATATACGTAAAATGAATCCGCGCCGTATGGGATCCGCGGTTTAAAAATTTTAATTTTCAATTGTTTAAAGCGAGCCAAAAATTCATCTTGTATATATTTCAACTGTACATTATATGCACATTATGATGGTACCATCAGCATACCAGCATACAAACTTTTTGATCTAATATACGTAAAATAAATCCGCGCCGTATGGGATCCGTAGTTTAAAAATTTTAATTTTTAATTGTTTAAAGCGAGCCAAAAATTAATCTTTCATATATTTTAACATTACATTGACTGCACATTATGATGGTACCATCAGCATACCAGCGTACAAACTTTTTGATCTAATATACATAAAATGAATCGGCGCCGTATGGGATCCGTGGTTTAAAAATTTTAATTTTTAATTGTTTAAAGCGAGCCAAAAATTATTCTTTCATATATTTTAACATTACATTGACTGCACATTATGATGGTACCATCAGCATACCAGCGTACAAACTTTTTGATCTAATATACGTAAAATGAATCCGCGCCGTATGGGATCCGCGGTTTAAAAATTTTAATTTTCAATTGTTTAAAGCGAGCCAAAAATTAATCTTGCATATATTTCAACTGTACATTATATGCACATTATGATGGTACCATCAGCATACCAGCGTACAAACTTTTTGATCTAATATACGTAAAATGAATCCGCGCCGTATGGAATCCGCGGTTTAAAAATTTTAATTTTCAATTGTTTAAAGCGAGCCAAAAATTAATCTTGTATATATTTCAACTGTACATTATATGCACATTATGATGGTACCATCAGCATACCAGCGTACAAACTTTTTGATCTAATATACGTAAAATAAATCCGCGCCGTATGGGATCCGCGGTTTAAAAATTCAAATTTTTAATTGTTTAAAGCGAGCCAAAAATTATTCTTTCATATATTTGAACTGTACATTATATGCACATTATGATGGTACCATCAGCATACCAGCGTACAAACTTTTTGATCTAATATACGTAAAATTAATCCGCGCCGTATGGGATCCGCGGTTTAAAAATTTTAATTTTCAATTGTTTTAAGCGAGCGAAAAATTATTCTTTCATATATTTTAACATTACATTGACTGCACATTATGATGGTACCATCAGCATACCAGCGTACAAACTTTTTGATCTAATATACGTAAAATGAATCCGCGCCGTATGGGATCCGTGGTTTAAAAATTTTAATTTTTAATTGTTTAAAGCGAGCCAAAAATTATTCTTTCATATATTTTAACATTACATTGACTGCACATTATGATGGTACCATCAGCATACCAGCGTACAAACTTTTTGATCTAATATACGTAAAATGAATCCGCGCCGTATGGGATCCGCGGTTTAAAAATTTTAATTTTCAATTGTTTAAAGCGAGCCAAAAATTAATCTTGTATATATTTGAACTGTACATTATATGCACATTATGATGGTACCATCAGCATACCAGCGTACAAACTTTTTGATCTAATATACGTAAAATTAAGCCGCGCCGTATGGGATCCGCGGTTTAAAAATTTTAATTTTCAATTGTTTTAAGCGAGCGAAAGATTATTCTTTCATATATTTTAACATTACATTGACTGCACATTATGATGGTACCATCAGCATACCAGCGTACAAACTTTTTGATCTAATATACGTAAAATGAATCCGCGCCGTATGGGATCCGCGGTTTAAGAATTTTAATTTTCAATCGTTTAAAGCGAGCCAAAAATTAATCTTGTATATATTTCAACTGTACATTATATGCACATTATGATGGTACCATCAGCATACCAGCATACAAACTTTTTGATCTAATATACGTAAAATAAATCCGCGCCGTATGGGATCCGCGGTTTAAAAATTTTTTTTTTAATTGTTTAAAGCGAGCCAAAAATTATTCTTTCATATATTTGAACTGTACATTATATGCACATTATGATGGTACCATCAGCATACCAGCGTACAAACTTTTTGATCTAATATACGTAAAATTAATCCGCGCCGTATGGGATCCGCGGTTTAAAAATTTTAATTTTCAATTGTTTTAAGCGAGCGAAAGATTATTCTTTCATATATTTTAACATTACATTGACTGCACATTATGATGGTACCATCAGCATACCAGCGTACAAACTTTTTGATCTAATATACGTAAAATGAATCCGCGCCGTATGGGATCCGCGGTTTAAAAATTTTAATTTTCAATTGTTTAAAGCGAGCCAAAAATTCATCTTGTATATATTTCAACTGTACATTATATGCACATTATGATGGTACCATCAGCATACCAGCATACAAACTTTTTGATCTAATATACGTAAAATAAATCCGCGCCGTATGGGATCCGTAGTTTAAAAATTTTAATTTTTAATTGTTTAAAGCGAGCCAAAAATTAATCTTTCATATATTTTAACATTACATTGACTGCACATTATGATGGTACCATCAGCATACCAGCGTACAAACTTTTTGATCTAATATACATAAAATGAATCGGCGCCGTATGGGATCCGTGGTTTAAAAATTTTAATTTTTAATTGTTTAAAGCGAGCCAAAAATTATTCTTTCATATATTTTAACATTACATTGACTGCACATTATGATGGTACCATCAGCATACCAGCGTACAAACTTTTTGATCTAATATACGTAAAATGAATCCGCGCCGTATGGGATCCGCGGTTTAAAAATTTTAATTTTCAATTGTTTAAAGCGAGCCAAAAATTAATCTTGCATATATTTCAACTGTACATTATATGCACATTATGATGGTACCATCAGCATACCAGCGTACAAACTTTTTGATCTAATATACGTAAAATGAATCCGCGCCGTATGGAATCCGCGGTTTAAAAATTTTAATTTTCAATTGTTTAAAGCGAGCCAAAAATTAATCTTGTATATATTTCAACTGTACATTATATGCACATTATGATGGTACCATCAGCATACCAGCGTACAAACTTTTTGATCTAATATACGTAAAATAAATCCGCGCCGTATGGGATCCGCGGTTTAAAAATTCAAATTTTTAATTGTTTAAAGCGAGCCAAAAATTATTCTTTCATATATTTGAACTGTACATTATATGCACATTATGATGGTACCATCAGCATACCAGCGTACAAACTTTTTGATCTAATATACGTAAAATTAATCCGCGCCGTATGGGATCCGCGGTTTAAAAATTTTAATTTTCAATTGTTTTAAGCGAGCGAAAAATTATTCTTTCATATATTTTAACATTACATTGACTGCACATTATGATGGTACCATCAGCATACCAGCGTACAAACTTTTTGATCTAATATACGTAAAATGAATCCGCGCCGTATGGGATCCGTGGTTTAAAAATTTTAATTTTTAATTGTTTAAAGCGAGCCAAAAATTATTCTTTCATATATTTTAACATTACATTGACTGCACATTATGATGGTACCATCAGCATACCAGCGTACAAACTTTTTGATCTAATATACGTAAAATGAATCCGCGCCGTATGGGATCCGCGGTTTAAAAATTTTAATTTTCAATTGTTTAAAGCGAGCCAAAAATTAATCTTGTATATATTTGAACTGTACATTATATGCACATTATGATGGTACCATCAGCATACCAGCGTACAAACTTTTTGATCTAATATACGTAAAATTAAGCCGCGCCGTATGGGATCCGCGGTTTAAAAATTTTAATTTTCAATTGTTTTAAGCGAGCGAAAGATTATTCTTTCATATATTTTAACATTACATTGACTGCACATTATGATGGTACCATCAGCATACCAGCGTACAAACTTTTTGATCTAATATACGTAAAATGAATCCGCGCCGTATGGGATCCGCGGTTTAAGAATTTTAATTTTCAATCGTTTAAAGCGAGCCAAAAATTAATCTTGTATATATTTCAACTGTACATTATATGCACATTATGATGGTACCATCAGCATACCAGCATACAAACTTTTTGATCTAATATACGTAAAATAAATCCGCGCCGTATGGGATCCGCGGTTTAAAAATTTTTTTTTTAATTGTTTAAAGCGAGCCAAAAATTATTCTTTCATATATTTGAACTGTACATTATATGCACATTATGATGGTACCATCAGCATACCAGCGTACAAACTTTTTGATCTAATATACGTAAAATAAATCCGCGCCGTATGGGATCCGCGTTTTAAAAATTTAAATTTGTAATTGTTTAAAGCGAGCCAAAAATTATTCTTTCATATATTTTAACATTACATTGACTGCACATTATGATGGTACCATCAGCATACCAGCGTACAACTTTTTGATCTAATATACGTAAAATGAATCCGCGCTGTATGGGATCCGCGGTTTAAAAATTTTAATTTTCAATTGTTGATTTAACCTGTGTAGCTTTTGTCATTTTCAACAGATTTACACATCTGTTCGCGACCTTCTTCTTTTATTTACTTAGAATATCACTTCTCGCGCGATTAGAAACTCATCTTCTATTCGCAAAACAGGATCGGTGATAGTAGAGTGGATATAACGATGGCAGAAAAGAATTGGATAATGCGATATTTTAAAATGGAAGCTAAATGTGCAAAATGCAAGTTATGTGAACAGAGATTTAAAATGTTTGAATTGGGTAATGAGATATTTTAAAATGGAAGCTAGAAACGCCAAATGCAAGATATGTGAACAAAGATTTAAAATGTTTGAAAGTTTGGATCCTTTCAAACTACACATAATTAGGGATCATCCAGATTATAAAAACGAGTTGGAAGTTGTAAACTGGGAGCATATTCTTCACGAATAGAAATTAGAAAACGAAAAAGAACATAGTAAATTTTCTTTTTAAAAAAAAACATATTAAGTCGATTCTCGCAAGTATTGTTGCCGCTTTTCCGCGAAAATATTAATCAAGTTTAAAGTATTATAACTTATTATTTAAAACATTATTTTATTTAATTTTGTTTTGGACTAACTGTCAAACTGCTAACTGCTAACCCTCGCGATGACAGCCTTTCGATGCTACGAATATAACACACAACGCAAATCGACAGAGAGCCAATTAGCATTGCGGAAAAGAGGCAACAATACACTTCGAGACTTTGAAAATGACTTCGATACATTCGAGTGGACTGCGATACATTCAAGAATCGACTTAACATGCCTTTTTTAAAGAAAGGATAAAAACACAATATTACATGTTTCGAGAATAATTTTCACTTTGACGAGAATAGAAATTTTGAATCCAAGTGTATTGAAAATAAATGTGTAACCCCAATATTCCTTAACAAAGATATTTTATAAAGATTAAATTTTAATATTAAATAAAAACACAATATTACATGTTTCGAGAATAATTTTTAACTTTGACGAGAATAGAAATTTTGAATCGAAGTGTATTGAAAATAAATGTGTAACCAATATTCCTTAACATGTTTAGAGAATAATTTTTACTTCGACGAGAGAATAGAAATTTTGTATCGAAGTGTGTTGAAAATAAATGGGTAAACAATATTTCTTAACATGTTTAGAGAATCAAGAGACACGGTAGTGTCTCGCGCCTAGTTTGGGCGAAGCCGGCTCTCAGAAGCGAGGCACCGTGTATCTTTACGCGAATCGGACAGTTCGAGATAGTCATAGATTCGGATGCTCAATAACGGCTGAAGCGATCGAGTTTTTACTAGGTTTAATCGATAGATTGAGGTCGAATTATATAATGAAAGTGTCTTTATTTTTGCTCTACGTGCTTTGTAAGCGGAAATATAATAATGCAAAGTCTAAATATGAAAAATTTCGTTTAAGAAACGTCCACGTCATCATCGTTCACGCATACATAGTGGTATCTATCGTGCTACACGCATTATTAATCACACGTATACAACACATGCATACACGTATATCACACGTAAACAACACATGCAATAGATGCATGTAGTGGTAATCTTGTACTGTTCTCACGTTTCACAACAGACGGCGTTAGTGGCGCTTCGCGATATTAGCAGCGTGCGGGGTTATGTATTAGATCTTTTGACATATGATAGGTTAAGTGTGCGGTTATCCAGGATCATAATTGATTGATAGAAGAAGAAGAAGAGATTTATAAGAATCAAGTAATTATTTCATATTTTTTATAACAATATTAACAATTATATTCTTATTCATATTTTTTATAACAATATTAACAATTATATTCTTATGAAAAAATAATAGGATGGTTACGTAACAAGAAAATAGTTATTATTATATTATTATGAAAAAAATATAGTATATCACATATAAGTAGTATTGCATATCACATGTATGTAGTATATTGCATATCACATGTATCGTTACCATTTTATTTTACTATTTCTTTCATAATAATAACTACTTTCATGCTACGCTACCATCCTACTATTTCTTTTATAGTACATAATTATTGATATAAAATAAGGAAGCGAATGAAAGCTAATAATAATAAATAATGTAAAGATAATAGTGCTATAAATGATATGAGCTATAATAAAGAATTTATATACATTTTTATAGCACATAGCATTCATAACATAATTATCTTTACATTATTTATTATTATTAGCTTTTATTTGCTTCCTTATTTTACATAAATAATTATATACTTATGAAAGAAATAATAAGATGGTAGCGTAGCATGAAAGTAATTATTATTATGAAAGAAATAGTAAAATGGTAACGATACATCCCACATAACCTCGGATATGCTATGTATATGCATTTTTTCTTCATAATATGAAAAAATTATCTTGTATGTACTATGTATATACATCTCATATACATAATTTGGATATACATTAACGTACATGCCATGTATATACATATATGTACATAATTGTGGCAATACATTAAAGTACATGCCATGTATATACTATGTATATATATAATTTGGATATACGTTAACGTACATGCCATGTATATACATATATGTATATAATTGTGGCAATACATTAAAGTACATACCATGTATATACATTTGTGCACATAATTTGTATATACATTAAAGTACATGCCATGTATATACATATATGTACATAATTGGTGCAATACTTTAAAGTACATACTATGTATATACATAATTTGGATATACATTAAAGTACATACCATGTATATACATATATGTACATAATTGTGGTAATACATTAAAGTACATACCATGTATATACATTCGTGCACATAATTTGGATATACATTAAAATACATGCCATGTATATACATTATGTACATAATTGTGGTAATACATTAAAGTACATACCATGTATATACATACGTGCACATAATTTGGATATACATTAAAGTACATGCCATGTATATACATATATGTACATAATTGTGGCAATACATTAAAGTACATGCCATGTATATACATTCGTGCACATAATTTGGATATACATTAAAGTACATGCCATGTATATACATATATGTACATAATTGTGGCAATACATTAAAGTACATGCCATGTATATACTGTGTATATATATAATTTGGATATACGTTAACGTACATGCCATGTATATACATATATGTATATAATTGTGGCAATACATTAAAGTACATACCATGTATATACTGTGTATATACATCATTTGGATATACATTAACGTACATACCACGTATATACATATGTGCACATAATTGTGGCAATACATTAAAGTACATGCCATGTATATACATATAATGTACATAAGATGTATACAAAATGTACATATGATAAGTACATACATAAAATGTGCAGGATGCACAAATAATTCTCATTGTATTTGCCGTTTTAGAAGTTTATGCGATGGTTCTAAAATCGTCTTATGTAAAAGGTATCAATCATGTAATTTTTTTGTTAGAATGAAAACGTGAAAAGTGAAAATTTATCAGTGATTTCGCTTGCGTCATGAATCATAAGTTTTAATTTTTACCAATATAGTTTCATATGCTAAAGATCTATCAATCAGTTCTCTAACTTAATATCATATCATTCACTAAAAATAATTGTGATCTAGAACACTCAAGCGTATCTCACATATAGAGGTCCTGTGTTAGGTTCATTCTTTTCACTTTTTTATTTCTAAATGGGTTTTTCAATTTTTGAAATAAAAATATTGATTATAATTTATGTAGCAATGCGTTTTTCTACACAATAATATACATACTTTATTTGTGCTTTGTGAGTATATAGATCGAAAGTTGTAAAAAATACTAGTTACAGACCAGCGACGTTGAGATTGACAGACGTAGCAACAGAAGTAAAAGCAACTTTCAGGCGATCTTTTTTATCAATATCTGTATTTATTCGAAAAAGGTAAGTTGAACGATATATTCTTTTTTTACATTTTCATTGAATATTTCTATGTGACTAGAAAATCTATGATTTCTTTCTTTGAAAGAAAAAAATATATTTTCTCATAAATTTTATTTGTTTTTTTTGAAAGTTTTTTTAACTTTTGAGTTCTTTTTAACCTTTGCAGAAAAACAAATAAAATTTATCTTTTTAAAAAATATAGATTTTTTGAAAGAAACCATCGAACTCTTAATTGAGTTTCTTCGATACTTTTATTCCATAAACGAAAGATTGTTCGTGTTTTATTGGCTTTTTATTGCAATTTTGTTGTTAATTTATACAATAATTGTCTATAAAAGCAAAATTAAAAACAAAATTCTGTGAAAATATTTCAAAGTAATATTAGCGTCCAAAATCTATAAAATGGAAATAAAATAAATTTTTTTGTATGATAGCAGAAAAGATTTTAGATACTTTATGAAACATTTCTCCTTCTTGATCATATATTTCACACATGCAAAATGGCCTGTGTGATGCTTAATTAAGGTTATTACCCTGCTTCCAAAATAACCTTTTTGACCTGTACGGCCATAGTTGAGATAGAAAATATATCTTTCTCTGTCGATCTTCTTCGCGCGCGCTTGCACGCTATGGCCTCTTCATTAGTAAGCTCTGTTCGCTACGCTACGCTGGAACTCTGCAAGACCATCAAGCGCATGCGCGCCAGACCAACGTGCGAGACCTGGGAACGGCATCACGTCTGTATCTTCGTGCATCAAATTCCATTGTGCATTGTGTTCCGATATTAATACGTTATTTCGACAAAATTTTGTGTTGTATCAAAGTATACAGTAATTTACCAGCTATTCTTTTCTAAAGTAAGTATTATATACATAGTATACACATAATTGCTTAATTTCATTAATTTATACAATTTGTAGTTATATTCTAACCTTGTTTCGACCATGGCTATGTACGAGCTTGAAATAAGAAAGAAGATAAAGTTTAAAAAAAAACTTAGAAATAAAATAAATCAATCTCTAGCTATAATCAATAATAATTCATTCTTATTTTATGATTCTTATGGCATTAATACCAATGATGATTGCAACATTGATAATAATGTTAACGATAATATAATGTACAAGAATTCATGTCACATTAATGATAATTGCACAAACATCAATTCAACAATGAGCAATGAGTTACTTCATAACGTGGATAATACTGAAAAATTATTACATGATGTTAGACAGGAAAGAATTGATATACCGCTATCTGAGAAACTAGCCAAATGGGCTATAAAGGAAAATATTACATTGTCAGCGTTGAGAAATCTACTTTCTATTATACGGGAAATACCTGGTTGTGATGATCTACCAAAAGATCCAAGAACACTTTTAAAAACACCTAGAAATGTAGCTGTAACATCTCTAGGTAATGGAACATATTATTATTTTGGTATTGAGAAAACTTTAAACTTATTTTGTAAAAATCACAAGATCAGCATATCAGCAAATAAAGAGTTTTTATTAGCTGTCAACATTGACGGTTTGCCTTTGAGCAAAAGTACTAATAGCTCGTTTTGGCCTATTTTATGTTCTATCAAATCAATAAAAGTTCTTATGAAACAAGTGTTTTTGGTCGCCTTATATCATGGCACAGAAAAGCCAAAATCTGTTGATGATTATTTTAGAGACTTTGTTAATGAATGTATTTATCTATCAGCTAACGGTATATCAATCAATTCTTGTAAATATAATTTTCGAGTTTTAATGTTAATTTGCGATTCACCCGCAAAATCATTTGCCTTATCTATTAAGCATCACACAGGCCATTTCTCATGTACGAAATGTGATCAAGAAGGAGAAATGTATCATAATGTATTATGCTTTATTGAGACTAGAAATTTTTCCAAAAGAACCGATACTTCTTTTAGAACTGCTGTTCAATCAGAGCATCATACTGGTAGAAGCTTGCTGTTAAATATACCAAACTTTAATATGATAGATAACGTACCAATTGACTATAGGCATTGTCTTTTGTTAGGAGCTATGAAAAGACTTCTTTGTCACAAACGGTATAGGTGGATTCATGGTAAACCACCTTATAAATTACGAGCTCGTGATGTTAATAAAATTAGTGAAAACCTTTTAAAATTAAAACGATATATTCCTCATGAATTTTCTAGAAAGACGCGTTTTATAAATGAGTGTAAAAGATATAAGGCTACAGAATTTAGGTTTTTTTTATTATACGCTGGTACTATAGTTTTGAAAGAGATATTATCATCCAAAATCTATAATCACTTCATTACATTAAGTCTTGCAAGTTCTTTAATGATAAGTGAATATTATTCAAAACTTGAAAACTATGTAATATATGCTCATAATTTGATGGAACATTTTATTTGTCAATCCATAAAAATTAATGGTCCAGATTTTGTATCGCATAACATACATAATCTTTTACATTTAAGTGATTGTGTAAAACTGTATGGTGCACTTGACAACTTCAGCGCATTTCCTTTCGAGAATTATATGCAGCAATTAAAAAAAAAGATTCGCAAATCTGCTCAACCTCTGCAACAAATTATTCATCGTACAACTGAAGAATATAATATTACTCAATGTACAAATATCACAGAAAATGATTCTTCTGCGAAACTATTAATGGAACATTTTGACGGACCACTGATAAATAATTGTACATCTCCGCAATACAGAAAAGCACAGATAGATAATTATTGTTTAAATATTTTAAAAATAGCCGATAGATTCGTAGAGTTAAAAACCAACGTTATTATCGAAATTAAAAACTTTGCTTCGTATAAAAATTCTGTATGCTTAATAGGTTATCGATATAGCAAGCAAGAACATTTTTATTCTAAACCATATTCATCATCTTTGCTTAATATTCAATATATAAAAAAAGATAAAAACATACTTGAAATGTGGAATATCGAATTTATAAAAAGAAAATTAGTAGTACTACCATACAAAAAAAAATTAATCTTATTTCCTTTATTACATGCATAATTTTATAATTTTATAATTTATTATTTTTAACCATAAATATAAGTACATTGCTATTATTATTGATATTAATAATTAAAATTTATTAGAGTTGTAATGTTTAATTATAAAAAATTGCAAAAATTAATATTAGATTGCTAAATTTATAAACATATTTGAATGTACATAATATAAAATAATTAGTTTAGTTATAAAATATCCAAGATGACCTGGTACGTTGTAAAATTTGATGATGAGGACACAGTTGAAGCTGTACCTGACATATGGTACATGAAAAAAAATTCACAATGCTATTGGCCACCTGAAGGCACTGCAAAACATATTATAGTAGACTTTATAAAAAAAAAGCAATCTCCTGGAGCCGACTGGGCACTCTATGAAGCAAACCTTTTAGGCAGCTATGGTAAAATACACTTTGACACATTCTCACAGAATACTTTATATAATAAAATACTCCTAAAATGTTTATACGTAAAATGTTAATACATTTAGTATAATACACTAAATGTATTAACATTTTACGAAATTTTTATGGATCGATTTTTTATTGTTTTTAATTTTGTTTTTTATAGACAATTATAAAATAGCACAAAAAAAAGCCAATAAAGCTAAAAACACAAATAATCTCTCCTCTAATAACGAAGAATTGAAAAGGAAATATAGACGTAGAAGGAGCACGAAAAAAAGCCATCATAAAGAATCTGAAAATGAATATGAATTATCCTCTGAAACCGAAGTATCCTCGGATAATGTTATATATCCTGTTCCAACTCCAATAGAAAAAACTCAATTAAGTGGTAAGTAATATAAGCAACAATCATACAATATTATACATATATTTGTAAGACAAGAATTCTATTTTAATATTTCATTAATAATTTTTTGTATAATAAAAATAAAAAAACTCAAAAATTAAATAATGAAAAATACAAAAATAGGGCAAGAGCTTCAGCAAGGTGTTCGTGCAAAATTGTACTTTCTTACTTTCTTACTTTAAGAATTACACAATCTACAAATTGATGATATCAGTAAAACTATGAATCTTTTATTAAGAAGTAAAAGTAATGAGTGGCAGAACTTATCATTGCATGAAGATGTTTTAGATATCACATTTCCAGTAAATGAGAATTCTTTAACTCTAGAAGACTTGTTAGATTCTGAACATAAGTAATGATTGGTAAAGTATATTTGATTATAAATTGATTATAAAAACGTTTTAATGTGAATTATTTAAATTATATAAAACTTTTTGGTAAACGTTTCTGTCCGATATCAGACCTTCAGTAACATAAAAATTATAATAAATTCTACGCCGTAATTATAAACATAATTGTCGCCATAATGTATGTCAAATTAATCATTAATTTTATTAATACTATATCATTCTGTCGCCTATTGATAACACAGTCAAATGTTTTTGTCAAAACGATAGACTCAATCGATATTATTTATATAATTACGGCAGAATTTTGTTATAATTAGTATGTTGCTGAAGAAGGTCTACTATCAAACAGAAACGCGTTTAACCAAGTAATGAAGTAACATTTTGCGCGAACACTTTGCTGTGGCTTTTGTTCTATTTTTATATTTGTAATTATTTTTTATATCAATGCTTTTTAATATTCTGTTTGTGCATATAGTACAGAAAAAAAATATTTAATCTATTCATCAGAAATAATGAAATAAAGATGTACAAAGATGATTTCTTTAAAAATATACAATATTTTTTCATACATTTTATTAGTATACTTTGTTTTTCTGTCTCAAAAGTTAAAAAGTCTCAAAGAAATATCCAATGATATGTAAAAAGAGTAACGTTCAATCATTATTTTTTGAAGGGATTAATGTCACTGACAAAAATGATCAGTTGAAAGCTTCTACCTCTGTTACTACGTCTAATAAGTCTGAAAATCTATCTGCAGTATCACAGCAGCCTACTTCGACTCTTCAACAGAATAATGGTAAGATTAAATTTGTACATGTAATAATGAAAATAAGATTAATTTTTTTTGTAGTACCACTAATTTTCTTTTGATAAATTTGATATTCCATATTTTAAACAAGTTTTTCTCTTTTTTTATATATTAAATATTAAGTAAAGATGATAAATATGGTTTAAAAATGATCTTGTTGTATCGATATCCTATTAAGGCTTTTGGGTACTCGCTGTGACCATGTTGAATCGTAACGTCAGAAGCAAGAAGTGTCACGTTGAGAATTCATAGATGTCATTTTTGGATAAATAAATATTTTGATACAATACCACTTCAGATGGCTTTAACGTACTTTTAAAATACCTCGAAAACTATGCTTTTCTCTTGATAGCCAATCAACAACTGTAAAATGATCGTAATATCAGACTTTGTAATATGGAATAGCTGTGCATGTGCAAGACTGAACGGACTAGGACTTTATATAGCTATTTTTTACAGCTGTTGACTGATTATAAAGGGAAAAAGATAATTTTCGAGGTATCTTAAGAGTATGCTAAAGTCAGGTGTGAAATGTTGTTTTATCAAAATATATCTTTTCATTTAAAAATGGCATCTAAGAATTTTTGTTTTCTCGCCTCTGACGTCACAATTTTGACATGGCCGGAGATGTACAATTATTTATCAGTGGTCTGTCAAAATGTTCTATTAATAGTTTCACAAAACAATCATTTTCTGCAATATTTGTATATTGAGTATTTTGTAATATGTGTTATTTTTTCTATACTATGCGTAAATAAATTATATTATTTTTGAAGGAAGTGTTGCTATATAATTTATAATCGATGTTTTTATTTCAGAATATCAAAAACGAATTCTAAGAGAATTACACATTCTAAGTTTAAAAATGGACGATATTGTTGAAAGTATGAGTCTTTTATTAAAAAGTAAAAGAAATGAATCGCAAGACTTAACTTCGCATGAAGAAATTCTAGATATCACACGATCATTTCCGGTAAATGAGAATTCTTTAGCTCTATTAGAAAACTGGTTGATAGACTCTGAACATAAGAAACTATTGGTAAGAATTTTTAAGTACGATATATTTGATTATAAAAATGTTTCAATTTAAATAATTAAATTAATATAAAAAATTATTCAATATTTAAGTCTTTATTTTACAATTTTTCAATTAAAGAAATTAAATAATCTTTTTATAATGGCAGTCGCAACATTTAAGTCGTATTGGAGGTAGTAACGTTAAAGAGATTGTACGGAGAATTATGTATCATGTATTTACTAACGAAGTTGGTATGATTTACTCTTGGGAAGGAGCAAAGAAAAAGAAAATCTTCAAGGATTTAGCTGTAGCATCTACTATTTTCTGTAAATTAAAAACCATTAAGTTATAATAATACAATTATAATAATAATCATACAATTAAAATTTTGCAAAACTTTTTACTTTAATATAATTTGTGATAATCTTTTGCAGCTGCCGTACGACTCAATAAGAATACTAATGATTGCACAAATGCAGAAATTATAAGTTTTATAAAAGCATGGCTTGTAAGGAGCAAAGATCGTTTTAATAATAACAAAAATAAACCTGCAACTACTCAAGACGTTAATGAGAACCCGCAGATCAGTAACGGAGAGTAGTCTTAAAATATTTAAAACACACTACTCATATGATGGCAGCTATGGTATAGAATAGAGAGTAAAAATAGTACAAAAGTTTCTATTATTTTTAATAATTCTTTGTTTCTTCGCGTACGTTCACTGTACGTATTATATTTACACACAATGAATTTTGTTTTAATTTACTAATATTTACGGTTCTGATAAAAAATATTAATATATTCCTATATTATTCCTGTATTATTAGATTTTTTATTAATAATTTCTAACATACATATGTTGTAGTAATATATTCATATATTGTAGTAATCTTAATTACACTTTTGCGTTATTCAAGTATTTTATTTTCATACATATGTGTTAATATTATTTAAAAAAAGTGTATAGAAGTTGCCATATCTTGCGCTTTAGTTTTAAAATTACAGTTTTGTTATAAAAATACATATGTACCTTATGACTAACTAATATGCATCTTATGCTCATTTCATATACGTGCAATAAATACAATTTTTTTATTACTTCTAAGTTTAACTTTTGTGTTATTTATTCTCTTGCAATAATCTTTTATATAACTTTGTTGAAATAAACATTTAGTTTGTATATAATACGTACGTGCATGGCGTGTACATTATATGTATAGAAGATGTGCATAATACATGCATAGAATGTATATAATACTCGTATGGCGTGTGTACATAATATGTGCGTAGCACGTATGTGACATGTCCAGAATGTCTTCATTTTAAATGATCCACTTGAATATTTCTTAGGGAGTATTTTAGGGGAAAATATTTCAGACAAAAGTTATAGAGTTTAGAGGGAAGTGCTTAATAGTGATCTAAATTTTTAATTACGGTCATTTACTAAAGTCATTTACAGGTCAATTTTGTTTTTAAAAGAAACTGTCAATTATATTTTATATTAATCGATTCTTTGTTATATTCTGTGTAAAAAATTACAAGCGTATTTATAAGATATTTTATGTTTTATAGTTTGACATTTGGTCAATTTTTTAATAATTTCTTACATAAAATGTAACAAAGAATCGATTTATATAAAAAAATTGTAGGAGTTTCCTAAAAAGAAATTGATCTCTATATATATGATCTTGGTAAATGAACGTAATTCAAAATTTAAGTCACCATTAAGTATTTCCTTCTAAACTCTACAACTTTTGAAATATTTTCCCCTAAAATGCTGTCCCTAAGAAATATTCAAGTAAATCATTTAAAATGGAACATTTTGGATATGTTACGTATGTGCTACATGCACATATAATACGTGCGTGGCATGTACATAATATGTATATACATCCTATGCATGTCTTACGCACATTCTATGTATATATTATGTATACATTCTATATACATGATATGCACGTATTATTTTCATCTTATGCATGTGTCATGTACATCTTATGTACATATTATGTACATATGCTATGCACGTATTATGTACAGCCTATGTACATTCTGTACATGTGTCATGTACATCTTATATACATATTATGTACATGATATGTACATATTATGTATATCCTGTGTACATCCTATGCATGTGCCATGTACATCTTATATACATATTATGTATATGCTATGTACGTATTATGTATATCCTATGTACATCCTATGCATGTATTATGTATATCTTATGTACATATTATGTACGAGGGTGGTCCGATAAGTACTTAGCCTCACCGCCCGATGGTGCCAGTATCACAAGAGAGATTTACTATCGTGTAGTACATTCTCGTAGACGGCTACTGTCAAAATTTCAACCGAATCGGACTCGTAGTTTTGTTTTGACCGCGTGTGGGAGCGAGCGTGTCCACGGATTTTAGAAAAATGGAAAAAGAGCAATATCGGTCGGTGATTCGATTCTTGTTTTTGGAAGGGAAATCGCGCAGCGAAATCAAAGAGCGCTTATCCAAGCGCTCTTTGATTTCGCTGCGCGATTTCCCTTCCAAAAACAAGAATCGAATCACCGACCGATATTGCTCTTTTTCCATTTTTCTAAAATCCGTGGACACGCTCGCTCCCACACGCGGTCAAAACAAAACTACGAGTCCGATTCGGTTGAAATTTTGACAGTAGCCGTCTACGAGAATGTACTACACGATAGTAAATCTCTCTTGTGATACTGGCACCATCGGGCGGTGAGGCTAAGTACTTATCGGACCGCCCTCGTACATGCTATGCACGTATTATGTATATCCTATGTACGTGCATAAAAATTAAATGTACATGCATGAAGTATATACATAGAATGTGTTTTTTCATGTACATATGTATATTTTTATGACATTCCATGTACATGCGCTGGGGGTACTATTGCATTTACATTTCATATACATTGGATGTACGCTGTAATACATGTGTATATATTATGTATATACAATATAAATAAATGTATATGAAATGTATATACATTGTATATCAAATTGTTTTGTGGGATGTGATATGCAATATACTACATACATGTGATATGCAAAATACTACTTATATGTGAGATGTATTGAGACTGTATTTCTTTCATAATAATTACTTTCTTGTTACGCTGCCATCCTACTATTTCTTTCATAAGTATATAATTGTTAATATAAAATAAAGAAACAGTATATTTTGTATATATGTATGTACTCTAATGATTTAAATATGTTTTACATTACAGGTACAGAATGACATTGTAATCTTTTGAAATAGTACTAGAGTTGCTCAAAAAGTAATGCCCTACATTATTTTTTTAGAATATTTATTCAACAATTTATACACAATATACATGGTAATCTCAATCAACTTCTATTTCTTTATGCCAGTACGATACATCATATGTATTTACTTGCCTTTACTGTACCAACTTTTGTCCTTTCCACGTAACCACGTTTTCACATTTGAATCACGCCCTCTTCATCTTCCAAACCGTATTTCGCGAAGTGCATTTAATTAAGTGGTTCAAAAAGTTAAATATTGGAAGCTATCGCTAAACTGTGTTAAACATATAATTTAAAGATCTCTGCGAAACAAGATTGGGAAGATGATGAGGGGATGATTGAAGCTGTGATGACATGGTTACGTAGAAAAAACAAGAGTTGATACAGTAAAGGCATACATATACTTGTATCGTGCTGGTATAAGGTTATAGAAGTTGATTGAGATTATATTAAAAAATAATATATATTTAAAAAGAAGAAATATCCATGTATGTTTAAAAACATTTCAAACCTGTTTAATAAATAGTTTCTGAAAAAAATGGCATTATTTGAGCAACCCTAGTAAATCTAAATCATATACAAAAATGAATGATATCCCTATAAAAACTTACCTTTAAAAAAAAGGTAAAAGAAGGCGCCTAGTATGGGCACGCCAGTAGTGAAAAATTACCCATTGCAAACCCATGTAGAATTGTAGTATAAAAAATTACCTATTGCAAACCCATGTAGAATCATATGAAAAATTATCCATTGCAAACCCATGTAGAATCGTACTACAAAAGTAATGATATAAAAAAAATTGCGCGCCAAGTAAAAGTAGAAACTTTTGTACCAGTGGAAAATTTAAGTTGCAAACCTATAGAGTCGTATAATGAACCAGTGAAAAATTCAAGTTGCAAACCCATGTAGAATAGTATAAAAATTAAAAAATTATTAAAATTAATACAAATAAAAAAAAATAAAAAAATTTTAATTAAAAAAACTAGGCACTGCTATATTAAACAATATGCTAAAGTTAATTTTGAAATTTAGCAGTGCCTAGTTTTTTTAATTAAAATTTTTTATTTTTTTTTATTTGTATTAATTTTAATAATTTTTTAATTTTTATACTATTCTACATGGGTTTGCAACTTGAATTTTTCACTGGTTCATTATACGACTCTATAGGTTTGCAACTTAAATTTTCTACTGGTACAAAAGTTTCTACTTTTACTTGGCGCGCAATTTTTTTTATATCATTACTTTTGTAGTACGATTCTACATGGGTTTGCAATGGATAATTTTTCATATGATTCTACATGGGTTTGCAATAGGTAATTTTTTATACTACAATTCTACATGGGTTTGCAATGGGTAATTTTTCACTACTGGCGTGCCCATACTAGGCGCCTTTTTTTACCTTTTTTTTAAAGGTAAGTTTTTGTAGGGATAATTTTTACTTCGACAAGAATAAAAATTTTGTATCGAAGTGTGTTGAAAATAAATGTGTAACCAATATTCCTTAACAGGTTTAATGTTTAGAGAATGACTTTCACTTTGACGAGAAAAGAAATTTTGTATCGACGTGCGTTAAAAATAAATATGTATCCAATATTGCTATTGAGTCATTGATGTTAAATCAAGACGTCAGATATATAGTTTCATCGCCTTATATACTTTCTTTGATTGTTTTCTTCTACGGAAAGACTGTTCGCCGAGAAGCCACCTCGCGGTACAATGGCGGTACTAACTGTATCAACGTAAAGCACTCGCGAGAAACTCACTTTAAATACTTGACGATACTTTAAACTCGATTAATATTTTTGACAGTTATCAGCTGATTTCTGTCAAAAAATATTAATCAAAAATAAGATATTATAACATATTATTTACAATATATTACTATTTTAATTTTTAAACATTATTATTTTAAAATTTAATTAGCAAATTAACGCTTTAATCAGCTAATTTCTGTAAAAAAATATTAATCGAGTTTAAACAAACTTTATATTATTTTGTTTTAAATATCATCTTTTTAACATAAAACCGAAGAATGGCACGCGTGTATTGCGCACTTGTGTTATTCTAGTTATTTAAAAAATGCATTTACATGCTAAATAAAATGTAATATTTTTTCTGAAAACAGTTGATATATTTATATAGATTATTTTATTATTACAATTTTAGAAAAGTTAATTATAAATATTAATTTTATTTTATATAATTAAGTTTAAAATTTGAAAAAATACATAGTTGCACAATCAAAGATAAAATGCTAAGAAATTTTATTGTTATTATTATAATATTAATTTAACTTTTTAAAAATGTTGTACAGCTGATTATATTGATATATATTTTTTAAAACTTTCTATTTATATTTATATATATCTACATAACTTCTTTATAAAATAATTATTCCATTAGATAGAATTGTAATCCATATTGTAATCAATATTGTCAGTATTAACAATTCATTATTATAAATAAACTTATGCATGGTATACAGATAATTTGGCGATGTTTCGGATTTAAAATAAAAGATTGCATGTTAATTTAATGTACTTTATGCTGACACTACTTTATGCTGGATTACAAAGCAAATGCGTCACATTAAATTTATGATTAACATTACCGCGAACAGAGAGAGAGAAACGTATCGTACATTTGAGTTAAAAATGGTGAAAGAAGCGAAATGAAAAATATACACACACACACATAGTAAATATAATAAATTAATGAGTAAGATAAAATGTCTTCTTATATATCATCTCTAAAGTATCGACAATATAATGAAAAAATGACAATCAATAAATGTACTTATTATTTTTCTGCTATTTTTTATCGTATTAAACAATATACATACTCAAATAAAATAATATGATTACTTTTAAGAATATTTAGTAAATATTCTTGGATCTTTTTGTTTAATGACGAAAATTATATACATTTAAATCATTTCTTACTACTTTATAATATTTGATATAAATAATTTCAAATATATGTCATAATATTTTGTACATAATATCGTTTTAATATCGTAATAATCTTAAATATTTGTTTGTCGTCTATTAATTATTTTGAATGTTAAAATTTTGTTATAAATTTCGTTAAAATGTCTGTGGGCAATATGACCTTTAAGATTAAATGGAGCTATACATAAAATATATTATATTTTATATTATGAATTATATTATAGATTATATTATAGATTATATTATAAATTATATTAATTATATTGTAAATTATATATTATAAATTATAAAGTTATATTATAAATTATTATTTATAATATATGTATAATATAGTTTATAATATGTAAAACTTTGATCCAATTTAATTTAATATAAAATAATTTATAAAATAAAATTTATAATATGAAAAAAAATATAAATAAATGCAAAAGATAAGATAAATTATACAAAAAATACTCTTTACATATAAATTAATGATTTTTTTTACGTAAGTCTAACAATAAGTTCAACGCAATTGGCGCAATCATCCGAGAGAGTGAAGCGTATATAAATTTTCCTCAAGATCCTCTCTCGACTGTTTTGTTCTCGGCGACGAGGACACCCCCGCAAACGAGCGCGTGGACGCGCGAGCGTTCACGCTCGTTCTGTCTGTTCTACCTCTGTGAAGTTGGCCCCGCATTTTTTTAAATTGAAAAAAATAAGTCGAGTTCTGAATGCCCTCCGAAGAGTTCTAGAGTTCTCTATCGGTTTTATAAATAGTTCTGTTGTTTAAAGTATCGAAAACACCATTTGAAAAATGGGGGGGCTAACTTCACGACGCCCCTCAATCTATGAAAAATTCAGTTTTTTTTAGAGTTCTGAGAAGATTTCAAATAGTTCTAGAGTTCTAGATAAGTTTCAAAAATAGTTCTGCTCAAAATACCGCAAAAATTAAATTTGAAAGTTTCGAATCAAAAAATAAAAAATAGCGAAAACTCGTTCAATTTTGGTTTTAGCGCTTCGAGTCTTAATAATTATCTTTAGAACTCGTGAGGGGCTATCCAGAACTGTACGCGCGCATGTATATTTATACCTATAATTACAACAGTATTTAATAGAGATCAACTGATTATTTATTTTATTTTCCGCAAAAAAGTATTATCCGAAACCCGCGATTTCACCTACATTATTAAGACTCGAAGCGCTGAAACCAAAATTGAAAGAGTTCTCGCCGATTTTCGTCTCTCGGGTCGAATATTTCTAGCCCCTGACAAAAAGATTTTCGATCCGTGGAACTTAGAAATATTCGACCCGAGAGACGAAAATCGGCGAGAACTCTTTCAATTTTGGTTTCAGCGCTTCGAGTCTTAATAATTATGTTTAGAACTCGTGAGGGGCTACCCAGAACTCTGAACAAAACGTCAGATTTCCGAAAAAAGATTTTCGATCCGTGGAAATTAGAAATATTCGACCCGAGAGACGAAAATCGGCGAGAACTCTTTCAATTTTGGTTTCAGCGCTTCGAGTCTTAATAATTATGTTTAGAACTCGTGAGGGGCTACCCAGAACTCTGAAGAAAACGTCACATTTCCGAAAAAAATTTTTTGATCCGAGAAACTGAAATTTTCGACCCGAGAAAAATTTTTTTTTGGGAAATCCGACGTTCTATTGAGAGTTCTGGATAGCCCCTCACGAGTTCTAAAGATAATTATTAAGACTCGAAGCGCTAAAACCAAAATTGAACGAGTTTTCGCTATTTTTTATTTTTTGATTCGAAACTTTCAAATTTAATTTTTGCGGTATTTTGAGCAGAACTATCTTTGAAACTTATCTAGAACTCTAGAACTTGAAATCTTCTCAGAACTCTAAAAAAAACTGAATTTTTCATAGATTGAGGGGCGTCGTGAAGTTAGCCCCCCCCCCCATTTTTCAAATGGTGTTTTCGATACTTTAAACAACAGAACTATTTAAAACCGATAGAGAACTCTAGAACTCTTCGGGGGGCATTCAGAACTCTACTTATTTTTTTCAATTAAAAAAAATCCCCATTTTTTTTAATTGGCCCCCCGGCCAACTTCACAGAGGTGAAGGAAGCGGAAGTTGGCGGAACGACAGAGCGGATGCGTGCGAGATGCTATCGGTGCGGAGAGTCGTGGCACGTCGCGGCGCGGTGCGAGCGGCCGCCGACGGAGCGTGCGTGTTATATTTGCGGGGCGGCGGGGCACTTAGCGGCGGGGTGTCCTAAGCGCAGGTCCCCGACGGGCACGGGGCCGTCGGAGGGGTCGGTGGAGATTTTGACGGTTGCGTCGGGGGGCGTCGCGTTCCCGGAACCATATATGCTAGACATAAAGCATTTCGGCAATAGACGGACGCGCGAATTACGATCGCAGGGACGGCGCGGTAATCGATTCAGGGTCACCAATCAGCCTAATTAAAAGCAGCAGTGTCCCGGCCGAATTATGTTTACCGATCAAGGTAGTAGCGGTCGGGCAGACGAGTACCGTCAACAAAATTATGACGATCGAAAATGTCGACGATTCGAGTAGCGTGCATGACGAGCGGCAGATCAATAATGACGAAGAAGATGCGAAAGAAATTTGTGAGACGTACGAGTCGTGCTGTCCCGGAGACTCACAGGCGGAAAACGGTGCGCCTGACCTTGTAGCGAGCGTTCCGTTGAGGTGCGAGCGGCCGATGTATTCGCGCCCGCGTGAGACGTCATTTACGGACAGGAAGGCTTTTATTCATCGACGAAATAAGAAATATTTTTCAATTTTTGAATTAGGGGATGGATCCCCCCATGACAAGATGTACGCGGCGACAATGGAGTGCACGTCGTTCGTGACGCCGTCCAGACAACGCGAATATTGGCGGATGCCCTTCGGGCTGACAAACGCGCCGCGCGTTATATATTTCGGCGTTTTATTTGTATGATGCGCGCGTCATTGGTCCAAGACAATAAATTATTACTTTATATGTGAAATTATTATTATGGTCAGTTTCTCGGACATGCGCTCGTCTGAGATGCAACAAATAAGTGTTTTGATGTACTTCGCGTCATTGATGACTATGTTAGGCCGGGACGGCCTAATGTCAGAATGGTCGAACTGTAGGCGGTATCTGACGTAGCGGGATGTCCGTGGAATAAGTCACCAGTATATGTATTATGTTATTATTTTCGTGTCGGGTCATTGTCGTGTTTTCGTGTATGCTTATCTGTCCGTTGCCTCGATTTTATTGTATACCTTTGACGAAACGTGCCATGCCGTGATTGGCTTCATTTGAAAGGATAAGCGTTTTAACCGAGTGTTTATAAACGGCGACCGCTCGGTCGAGCGCGTCTCTCTCTCTGAGAACTTACAAGAGTAACAATAATAAAGAGTTTATACGATTTCTGAGAATTAGAAAAAAGTTAAGAGTTTGAATCGAATATATATATCTCTCCTATCGACATCCTATCGACTACAGTATAGATTTAAAAAAAAGAAAAAATTTAAAATAGTAATTAAACTTTGAGAATAGTTCATATATATATGTGTTGACAAAGGAAATATTTTAAAATATCTGTAATTCGTGGCATATATATGCTATATTTAGTATATAAAATAATAAAATTTCACAATATGTAAAAATATTTTGATAAATAGCACTATATACAAAATATAAAAAAAATGACAAAGGTACAAGTTATGACTTTCAGTATACAGACCGAAAACTTATTAATCTTCAAATATACACAAAAAAGAAACCTTTTCTTATTTTAGTCTTTTATTTGTCGATGATGCACAGGATGAGAAATGACAATGGAACGTGTTCATTCATGTTGAGAATTGAAAGTTTGACATGCTGTTAATATATGGACAAGAAAATGCCTAGAGGCTGTATAGGTTTTATATCAGTTTTGGAACCCGCAACACACCAAGTCATAATTAAACTATAAATAGATATATGTTATATTTGTACAATAAATAAAATTAAAATCGAGCGGTTTAATATTTTTTAAAATTTGATATCAAAGGTTTTAAAAATATAATTCCAAAAGAAGCACACGCGTTTTATTAAAAATTGTATTTTTAACATTATTTTAAAGTTTTTTTTTTGCATAGAGATATAACGCAAAGAAAAAAATATTCATAGTTTTATCCATAATAGCAAAACCTTACGACAAACCTAACCATCCGTTTAAATAGTTTAAAAATATTTTGTATTAATTATTTGCAATTTATGATCAAGATATTAATTTGACTTATGAGCATTAGTTGCGTGTTGTATAATTTTGATGAAAATTTTCGCCTAAAGTTTAATTTTCACAATATTACAATTTTCTTATATTTTCTCTATAAGTCAGCCAACAAATTGCTTTGCTCTGCGTGGTCAATTCGCTATGGTTAACGGTATTTTCATTCTCACACTACCCCAAACTCTTAGTATAATACAACTTTTATCTCCGACGTACCTGCGGCCAGATCTGGGACGTGCAACAGGTAAAAAAAAAAGTAGTGGTGAAACTATGGTTGCATTCCAGGCATTCTTTTGTCTAGGTTTCTCCTTTGTCTACCTTTGAAGATTGAGAGTTTTTCAATCTGAATATTGCAGGTCATAAATAACTTTGTCATTTATTACATCTCAAAATTTCAAAAATCTTCGCAGTATTTTAAAATTACAAACATTTGAGAAAATTCAAGAAAATTTATGAAATAAAATTAATATTTGCAAAGTCTAATGCTATATATAATATTTCCTTAAGAGTGCAATTCGTGACTTATAGTGACGAAAACAATTAATCGGCGTCACAAATTAAATATTAATAAATAAACAAGATAGAAGAATGCAAAAATATTTTATTTTAACGTGATAATTTATCAAGATACATTAGGTATCTTCCAAAGTATTTCGATCTTTCACGGTATGCTTACTACTACACTATTATTGTTAAAATATATATAAAATTATTTGTTTATAAAAAATATATTTAAGCTATCTTTTGCTAATATTAATAAATGCAATCATATATTATTTGTGAGCATTAAAAAAATCTCTTTTTCCTGTTTAATATATAAATAAATTAATATAATATATGTAAACCATAAAACATTATCAGTAGTTAAGTCGTTGAAAATGATATCGTAAATACTTGATTGCATCTAGAGATAATTATATTCGCTGTATAAATGCGATATTAAAGAACGTTTATTTTATATTAATATATATGATATTAATGATATTAATGATATTAATTATATGATATACATATATGATATTAATATACATGTCTTAATAGAAAATATTTTCTCATATTACACAGTTTTAGCTCTAGCGACTCTTTTATTCTTCTAGCAGAGAGTTTCACGCCCTCCATTTGCTTCTTTCGAAACCTAAAAATGACAAAAATAAAATGAAATAATGTGGATGTACTGTGTGATGATTTACTCACATAAAGAGAGACACACAAAAAGAGTTTTACATTTATTAAATTTAAAAATCCGTGCGGCAGATCCGGCAATATATCCAGCGTAACTTTGTTGCCGAGAGATCGAAGCTTTCTCGCAAACATGACGCAATCATTGAGACAAGGATCAAACTGTGTTGTCTAAAAACAAATTTATTATATGTATGAGATGTTCCGAAATATTCAATCTCAATAGCGAACAGAACGCATCACATTTTGCATCGTCAAAATCACGTACCATTATCTTCATGGGCGGAAAATGGACTAACATATTGTTTGATACAAGATAAACATTCATGAGCGGATCCTTCGGTATTGTAAATATAAATTCCTCCGAAGGAGTTTTCGCATTCTTTGTATCAAGCTGCCTAACATTTCTGTTGTTTCTTCGATTGAGGAACCATCCAAACAGAGAATTGTTACTTTGTCCTAAAATATTATCATTTCTGTTGACACTGCATTTTTTTCCTTATAGGCGAAATAGACAAAACTAAAGCGAAGCTGAATATTCTGTATATATTTAAAAATTTGTAATATATTCTCGGGACTGAACTTGCACTTTTGGATCTTTATAGTAATTATTGCATTAGGAAATCTTCTTAAAAGCGAAGTAGATATAAACAAATCTTATATATATATATATATATATATATTTATTTATTTATTTATTTATTATAGGGATATGTATGTAATTGATTTGTATATATATACCATCGACTTCTCTTAAATTGACAGAATTTAATGTCGAATCAGATGGAAGAGATACTAATTTTCTCGCGTTGTCATTGTTATTCATTTCCGCAGAAAACTCTGTATCGAATTTGGTCCATTCTTCATTTTCATGTTTCCTGCGGAATAAATTGTATTTATGTGAATTGTACAACGTTTTCACAATAAAATATATATATGCGATACATCAGAGAGTATAGAAACGATTGATCTTCGTTATATTTTTTTAATAAAACATTTTTCATCATACTTCGATTTTCATCATATAAAAAAATACTTTGATTGAAAAAAGATTATAATAATAATTTTAACTGAAGTTTTACCTTGTAAGTTTTTCATTATCAGGCCCCACGTAAGTCTTTAAGATTCGTATTATAATTCCGAGCAATAAGAACGGATCGGTGAGGAAAAGCACATGGGATAGCGACGGAATAAAGTCGATGATCACCGGTGAATTAGCCATAAAAACACCATCCGGTTTCCTTATATTTAACTGCAGGCATTTTAAGGTTCCAAGTTTAAGATACCACCTGCGGAATCACCTGTCAAAAAATAAATCATTAAAATTCCCAAGTATTTACCGTATCGAATAATCAAATCTGCTATTATATACATTATATAGGCATATCGAAGATAACACTTACCGACAAATATCACTTTTTTCGTTGTACTTCCGGGTAATGTTGCATGCTTCAACGCCCATGCGTAAGAATACACAACTTCTTCAAGGGCGCGTGGATAGGAAGCTTGCGGGGCTAAACTGTAATCTATGTACAAGATTGATACGTCGAGCATCGTAGCCCACTTATGTAGGTACATTTGATGTGACTGCGATGACTGTGCGATGAATCCGCCCCCGTGAGTATGAATAATTGAACTATCGCATAGCTCATATAATTCTCCTCTTGCACTTCCGATCTTGATGGAGTGTCAATAAATATTATTAATTTTTTAACTAATTATTTTAAATTTTTCTACTCTATAAATTCCATGAATTATACATCTACTAATTATTTTTTAATTAATTATACTAGTAATTAAGAGTACATTCTTTTTTATTTCATAACTCGTCACTTATGTATCAATGATCTTGAATCTATTTTACATTTTCCCTGTAAAACCAGTTTCTCTAGCATGTGTTGTGGTTTGCTTAATCGCGGCTCATCGAATCGTATAGATACTGAAAATCATTGATCATTTGATGATGCAATATAGACATACGAATAAATTCACTTTCTCTATAATTATGTCGGTCATAAATTAAACTCAATATAAATATTATCTTTTTCTTCTCATTATTGTTAATGATCTCTCTTGATAATGATAGTCAAATCGTTCGTTCTATATAGCCGTAACTTTTATTATATAGAGGTAAATTGTTAAATATTTCTATTTAAATATTTAGATGTATTCAAACAGATATTATTTAGATGTATTCAAACAGATATTATTTAGATGTATTCAAACAGATATTACGTATATATATTTTTGTATTATATATACATATATACATATATAATATAAATAACTATAGTTAATTAAAATATAATAACAGTTTAATTATTATATTGTTATTTTAACAGGAATATTTGCAAAAATTAATGTGATAAAAATCTATATTATAGATTCTAGATATAATTATAGATATAATAAATTTATTATTTATTTGAAAATTTAATTCAGGCATTTCTCTCTTTATCTCTTCTTGTTACAGTCTACAAATACTGATATTCATTTACACATATCTTTGTAATGAAATATTTATTTTATGCATGTATCGCGTTTTATATAATATATTGTAATTTATAACTGTAAATCATATATTAAACTTATATAAAATTTATATATTACATATTTTTAACAATATTGTTGACAGGTTCTTTATAAAATCTCTCGACGATCGGAAGCTGAACTTCAGATACTTCAGGAGTGTCGAAAAAAATGTGGAAAGTCCGAGATAACATACTAATCCAATTAGGCTTCATTTATCTTTTTATACTTAATGCATATATCGTCTATAGTCTATCAATAGCAACAGTGCGAAATGGCACGTTGATAGGTGCAACAATGCGTATAAGACTCGGAAGAGACATTCATGCATTCCTGGGAATTCCCTATGCTGCACCCTCGATCGGAGATCTCAGATTTAAGATAAGATTATTTTGTTTATTTTAGGCAATTAGATCTTAACAAAATGGGTAGAATAATTCTGAAATAGTCAATCAAAAAAAATTATAAACTTTCTAGTTCCCATTAATTTCTAAATTCTGCGAATCTTTTTTGAAAACGAATCGAGATATTAAACAGTGCGATAAAAATAGCTTTAAAGTAATTAAGATTTAAATTTAGGAATGTAAATCTATAATAAAGAATAAAATGACAAGATTGAATTAAATTAAAAACAATCGTTACGGCTCTGCTAAGTTTTAATAAATAGTTAAATCTCAAATTGAGTTGGTTATGAGAGCCCGGGCGCAGTTAATCAAGCGCATGCTTATTAGATTGAATATATTTAATATAAAATTACATAGATGATGATAGCGATTACATAATTAATAATAGCGAACGTTTCGGCTCTTTCTTTGAGCCTTCTTCAGCGCATACAATAGATGAAGGTATGAAAATTAAACGGATAAATTAATTGGTGATGTTCAAGCCGCGAGGAACTGTATCATTCCGCAAGAAGTCATGTAAAGTCGACGTTTTTTTCCTTCACTAGGTTGAAAAGCCCAGAAGTTGATAATGAGAAAAATATATTCGTGTTATCGCATCTATATGAAATATTTCTTTTTTATAGAACAAATTTGATGTGAATGTTACATTTTAATTCAAAACAAATCCAATTAACTCACAAATGTGTAGATCTCATTATTATCTAGCGTCGCAACTAGAGGACGGAGGTATAGCATTAGATAACATACAGCAGAACGACCGTGTTAACATTGTAAGGCGACCTAGACAGGGAACCTATCTTTGAAAAATGACTTGTCTCCAAAATGCTACATATTAAGAGACAAAAGAACAGGTAAAATTCACATACAGATACTGAACTCTTGCCAGATTCTTATGTTACCGTAATTAACAGACTGCCCAAAATTTAAATCATTTTCATCTATTATCTTTTATTTAATTTTATTTTAACATTGTTCGAGATTGTTAAAATAACTAACTCATTTAATTTGATATTTCATTTTCGTCATTTCTATTTAATATTCTCGATTTCATCTATTTTCGGATTATTTGTCTCTTTAAACGATTCTCGCGAAAGCAGTGCAACGACTCGGATTATCGCCGAGCATGTTTACGTTTTTTTCTGTTTCGCGCGTCTTTCCCCGCGCCTCGCCGCCCATCGCGGCCTTATTAAACAGCTGTTCGAAATGAAAACATTTTTCGAGACCTTGACATATTCTTATATACCACGCAGTAATCGACCGACTTTTCGTACGTTTACACGTCTCTCGATCAGCTGCGCTTCGTTATCGCGAAATCCTTTGTTCGCTAATTTTTCAAGTCTGTGATAATCTCTTGTGTTTAATAAGATTTTCTGTTCCGAAATAAACTCGTGTAACTCAGATCATTGTGTCGCTTAATTGCGTATTCACATTCGCTTCGCTTTAACATTTAATTTGGTCCTTCGAGCCGGATGTTTCTACTTCGATTTCGCGAACATTCTGGAACACTCGGCAGTATTCTCTCGTGTGTCTCGCGTTAGCATGACATTTTCTCTATCTCTGTGAGTGTCAGTGTTCTATATTGCCGCATCATCGTGAAGTGCTATCTCGATCACATTGCATCGCATTGTGAAACATATTATAATACATTGTTCTAAGTGACCGTTAACAATTTAATTTCAACAACAAGTGCTCGTGACCTTTTTCATACTCAAGATGACAACATTCGGAGCAGTCATCGAAAAGCAACAACATCTCTTCGGCCTGATTTACAGCGCTTACGTGAACGCCAAAAAACTGGGGCCCGAGAAATTCAATCGATTCGCTATTGATGCTCGTCTTCAATCTCTCGAGTCTAATTGGGAGAAATTCCAACTAAATCACGACAAGATCATCAGCAGTCTTACTGAAGAAATGCGTAAGCATGCATATATCACTGACGATCTTTACTCTACGTGTGAAGAAGCGTTCCACGACGGAAAAGCCAGTCTGATGCATGACCGCGAACCGCTCCTTCCGATAAGTGACGAAGGAAACGAATCTTTTCACGGGAAGAGTGCGTCAGGATCATGTCGCGCGCTGCCAAAAATCAACTTGCCAAAATTCTCTGGCGATTACCATGAGTGGCCTTCATTTCGCGACTTATTCCATTCTATGGTCGGATCGAATCGCGACATACCGAGCGTCGAAAAATTACATTATTTGAAGTCGCAAACCACCGGCGAAGCTGCTCGGTATATCGCCAATATTCCGGTGACAGAAGAAAACTTCTCGCACGCGTGGGAAGCGCTCACGTCTCGGTATGAGAATCGCCGCATCCTCGTCACCACCTATCTCGATCGCATCTTCGATTTGAAGCAGCTTATGCAAAAGTCTTGTTCGGACCTCAAAGTGCTATTATCAACAGTCAAGGAATCTCTCGGCGCTTTACAATCTCTCGGTGCGCCTACCGACCATTCGGATATCCTCATCGTCTATCTCGTCGCTCGGCGTCTCGACTCGCAAACATTGGAGGCTTGGGAGCTCGAACAGGGAACGTCCACCGACCTCGCCACCTTCAAGGATCTTGAAACCTTCCTCGAAGGTCGCATTCGGGCATTAGAGACCGTGCAATCTCGCTCTTCAAAATCCACCAACGCTGCCTCGAAAGTGCCTCCGAAAAGCAAACCCGCCGCTCGTGCGCATGCTGCTGTCGTCGGCAACACGAAGTGCTCGTTCTGCAACGCAGCACACTACATCTCTTCATGCTCAGAATTCGCTGCTAAATCTCTTAGCGAACGCCAAGAATTTGTCAACCAGAAGCATCTGTGTTTCAACTGCCTCGGAACACATCGGCTAAGTGAATGTCGCACCTTGAAGAGATGCAGGCACTGCAAGGGACAGCACCACACGCTTCTTCATCGCGACGTCGCGTCAGCTCCAGTCGCAGCGACTTCCTCAATTACTTCAGCAACATCTAGCGCAGCATCATCTGGATCTTCTACAGCGCCTGTTATTCGGTCTCATCACGCCGCTGTACCATTCGAGCGTTCTCACGTATTGCTGGCAACTGCCTGCATGACGCTAGTCACTGACCATGGTGAGCATTTCAAGGTCAGAGCACTACTTGACCAAGGATCAGAAGTATCGTTGATTCGAGAGTCATTGGTGCAACTACTTCGACTTCCTCGTGGTCGCGCGTGGTCACTACCTATCCTCACCGTTGGCGAACAGCACGTCGGCTCCACTCGCGGCATCGTCTCATTACTCCTTCGATCGCGCATTGATCCAGCGGTCGAAATCAACGTCTCTGCTTTCGTCCTGCCTCGAATCACTGGGCAAGTTCCTGATCAAGCTGTAGTGACTTCTTGGACGCATCTCGCTGATCTACCATTAGCCGATCCAGAATTCGCGGTGCCACGCGGCATTGATCTAATTCTAGGCGCAGACGTTTATGGCTCTCTCCTGCGCGGCTCTGTTCTTCAAGGACCTCCAAACGCTCCAGTTGCTCAAGAGACAGTCTTCGGTTGGATCGTTTCCGGACCTACCAGTTCGGTAACCTCCACTTCTCGTCCAGTCTCATACACCGTCCGATTCACCAGGGGCACTAATCTGCACGATGAGCTGCAGAAATTCTGGCTCCAAGAAGAAGTCACCTCTTCATCATTCAGTCATCTTCTTCCTGATGAACTTGAATGCGAGACGCACTTCCGCGAAACACACTCTCGAAATCCTTCAGGAAGGTACGTCGTTCGTCTGCCATTCCGGTCTAATCATCAACCACTAGGAAAGTCAAGGTCATCAGCTCTTCGATCGCTCGAGCGAGTCCGTCAACGACTACAACGAGATTCATCGTTCGGTGACCTCTACGTCAAGTTCATGACTGAATATGAGGAGTTAAAACATATGCAACGTATTGCCGATTCTTCAGCTCATCTCACGGCAGTCTACCTTCCGCATCACGGTGTTCTTCGTGAATCCAGTACCACGACGAAGTTACGAGTGGTATTCAATGGCTCATCGCGCACTACTACCGGCGTTTCACTCAACGACTGTCTACACTCGGGATCGAAACTGCAGCAAGATCTCGACGCAGTTTTCTTACGCTGGCGAACTCACCACTTCGTATTCGCTGCCGACATTGAGAAAATGTATCGGCAGATTGTGATGCATCCCGAGGACCGCCATTATCAACGAATTCTCTGGGGTACCGTCGGAGCCCCTCAGGAATTTGACCTTTGCACTGTGACGTATGGCCTCACGTGTGCTCCGTACCTTGCTCTTCGTGTTCTTCAACAGCTCGCCTCCGACGAAGAGCACAACTATCCGCAAGCAGCCGCGATACTACGGAGGGAAACTTACGTGGACGACGTCCTCTCTGGTGCTGATTCTCTACCAGGCTCAAAAGAAAGCAGATCAGTTAATACGACTTCTCACGGCGGGCGGCTTTCACTTACAAAAATGGGCGTCAAATGAAGAGTCCATCCTGACTAGCCTCTCCATGACCTCTGAGATCCCAACCTCTCGAGAACTTCCAACCGAAGCTCGCACTCTCGGCATCGCTTGGCATCCTGCGAACGACGCCTTCAAATTTCACGTGAGTCAGACTACGTCCTCACTCACTCTCACCAAACGATCTGCCTTGTCTCGTGTAGCTCAATTATTTGATCCTCTCGGATGGCTCGCTCCAGTAACCATAGTCGGCAAAATCTTCATTCAACGCCTCTGGAAATCGAATATCGGATGGGATGATCCATTACCGTCATATCTCGCCAACGCCTGGATCAACTTTGACGATAATTTGAAGGTTCGGACGTTTCCGAACTCGCAATACCACGCTGGATAGGAACATCTTCATCAGCACGAGGCATCGAATTTCATGGATTCTCCGACGCCTCGCAAGATGTACTTGGAGCGGTTCTATATATTCGAACCTTCTCTAATTACTCCGACGCCAAGGTCACACTCCTCGCAGCCAAGAGTAAAGTAGCTCCCGTCAAACGGCAGACAATTCCCAGATTGGAACTCTCAGCCGCCATCTTGCTCGCTCGTTTGGTTGCCCGAGTTCAAAATATTCTCGAATACCAGCACGTTCCTGTATATCTGTGGACCGACTCGAGTGTCACCCTCGCATGGATCAGAGGTCATCCATCCAAATGGAAAGAATTCGTTTCCAATCGAGTGGCCGCCATTCAGGAGCTAGTTCCCGACGCACGGTGGCATCACGTTGCTGGAGTCGACAATCCAGCTGACTGCTTGTCTCGAGGCCTCTCACCACGTCAACTCCGTCATCACCATCTCTGGTGGCACGGCCCATCTTGGCTCCAAGGTCCCTCAATTGGGTGGCCTTCAGATGCTCCTCCAATTGACTCTTCAATCGATCTCGAAGAGCGGTCTCAACCTCCTGTCCACGTGTCGATGGTAAGAACACCACCTCCTCACTGGGAGTTACTTAATCGATTTTCACAGCTTAATCGCCTGCTGCGTATCACGGCCTGGATCATGCGCGCCACGCTCCTCTTCAAGGGTGACCCCACACCAGTCTCCACAGGACTGACCAGCGACGAGATCCGCAACGCACGGACATTCTGGCTAAAGGAAACGCAGAAGGCCTATTTTGGCCGAGAACTGGAGATCTGCGCTCAACCAACTGCTCTTCCTCGCACTCATCCTCTACTCAAACTGTCGCCATTCGTCGACTCGGAAGGCATTCTTCGCGTCGGCGGACGTTTGAAAAACGCATTACTCGATTCTGAAATCAAGCATCCAGCTATCTTGCCTCGCGACTCTCCTTTCTCACGCCTTGTAATTTCAGACATCCATCAACGGACTCTCCATGGTGGAGTTCAGATCGTTTTAGCTACGATGAGACAGCAATACTGGATTATCGGTGGTCGAGCCCCGGTCAGCGCTTTCATCCGCCGGTGCGTTCGATGCACTCGACATCGCGCCGCCACCGCCAGCCAAATGATGGGATCATTACCGACGTCTCGCGTGACACCAACGCGCCCTTTCTTCAACTCCGGGGTGGATTACGCCGGTCCGTTCACGCTTAAAACTTGGCGCGGACGCGCTTCTCGCACCTATAAGGGGTACCTTATCATCTTCATCTGCTTCGCCACATCAGCTGTCCATCTAGAGCTCGCCACGGACTACTCGACGCAAGGATTCATCGCAGCTTACCGACGATTCATCAGCAGCATGGACATAGGAATAAAGGGACAGAGCAATAGCTGCGGGGGGTGAAGCCGTCTCCGGGGAGCGGGGAACTACGGTCACGTGGTACTTTGGTGCCGCATTGGCGATTGGTTGTGATCGCGCAAGCGCAATCTTTCATCGAGAGTCAGAAGTGTCATGGAAGTGTCAGAACAGTTTTATTGAGTTATAATTCAAAGAAAAAATATACTGTTTTTACAATGCCACAGTGCATTGTAAAAAATTGTAAAAACCGTACAAGAAGTCGTCTCGTTTTGGGACAAATAAAAGAAAAAAATATAAATAATGTCTCATATCACCGGTAAGAAAAATCGTATTTTATTAGCATATATGAAAATTATATTGTATTATCAAAATAAGAGAAATGATATAATATAAAGTAACACATTTATTTTTTAATAGATTTCCAAAGAATGAAAAAGCAAAATTGCTTTGGTTGAATATACTAGAGCTAAATGCGGAATTAGTTCCTATTGGAGCAAGAATTTGTTCCGCACATTTTGCAGAAGATGCCTTTAATTTTTTATATGGTACAAAGAGACTTCGACCAAATGCACTACCGTATATAGGTATAAAATAGTATTATTATTATCAGGATTGAGAAATAATACGTTATTTGTAATGCCATTATTATTATAATTTTTTTCTGTTTACAAGTTAGTAGTGGCATTATTTTTATCAAATAACTTTCCCAACTGTCTGATTTATTGTATGGCACAAGATTATGCAGTTTTATTTATATATTGCTTTGTATCTTATGTTTACTTGCTAGAACGTGTGATTGAGAATGTTCCAAATGATGGTATTATTGCATCAAGTTCTGTATGTAATACTTTAAAAATTGATAGAGCCACATCTCCTATCCCTGGATGCAGTCATTGTAAGAAATATTTCATCTTATTTAATATAATATGTGTAACAATTTTCTAAAAAATTAAAATCTCTTATACATTATATTTTTTAAATTTTTTAGTTGCGGATCAGTCAACAAATACATCACCAAAGAGAGACCATAACACTCTTGAAAAGGAATACATCCACAAAAAATTGCAAGACACAAAAACCTCTTTTTCAAAAAAGTTTAAACTTTTGCAACAAAAGGTTCGACGAAAGGAATCACGAATAATCTCTTTGGAGGCAATTCTTAATTCACTCAAGAAAAACAATATGTTAGGGACTGAAGAATTGCAGATATTACAAGACATAGGTGGGTCAAATTCTAAAATATTAGAAAGACAATTGCTTAAAAATAGAGGAAAACCTGTAAACAAACAATTTGATAGTCGACTTAGATCATTTGCTCTAACTTTACATTATTATTCGCCAATGAGTATGCGACATGTATTTAATAAGCTAATTTTATTTAAAGGTCAATAAATGTAATAAAATTGATAAAAAATAATTTTGTTATTAATAATACCATCCTAATCCCTTTATGCAATAAATATTGACAGTTGTACAATTTATTAAAGAATGAATTATTTATCAATATTTAGGTATTTATATTAACATTTTATAATAAAATTTTTAATATTTTATTATAAAACTGTAACCAATACTTACTTCCATGGGCAAGTTATATGCTGTTGCAAAATCCGTTAAATCACATTGTTAAATGCAGAAAAGTGAAAAATAATTTTCTAATCTTAAAAATCTTAATAATCATAAATATTCTTCTAGTTATTTCTATTTATAAATAGTTTTATTTTACTGAATTCATTGCAATTAATTGCAAAATTAAATACTAAAACAAAAACAATAAAGATTTTTCATATCTATAGATTCTAACTTTTTTTATCATTTAATTCTGACATCTCGATAACATGCATTAACACCATTAACATTTCAATATGCTGATTTATAAATAAAACCCCTTGTTTCTCTATTTTACTCAAAATATTCTATCACACATTTATAATTGTAAACAAACTAAATGTCTCATTTTCAAATTTCGCGCATTTATGCTAGAACCAATTACCAATGCGGCACCAAAGTACCACGTGACCGTGTTCCCCGCTCCCCGGAAGCGGCTTCACTCCCCTCGCCTAAAGTAGAGGTTTATACTCCGTCCCTTTATTCCTATGTCCATGATCAGCAGACGCGGTCGATGCAGCTCGATCACGAGCGATTGCGGCACTAATCTCGTCGGCGCCGATACCGAACTTCGCCGTCTATTTAATTCCGCTTCTCGAGAAGTCGCCCACCTTTCTCATCTTCTAGCCGCCGACGATACCACGTGGAAATTCAATCCTCCCTCCGCTCCACATTTCGGTGGTAAATGGGAGGCCGCGGTAAAATCCACTAAATTTCACCTTCGACGCGTTATCGGTGACTCAGTGCTCACGTACGAAGAGTTCAGTACGTTGCTCATTCAAATAGAAGCTGTCTTGAATTCACGACCGTTTTGCTCGCTTTCGGACGATCCCGCCGACGTCATCGCATTGACTCCCGCGCATTTTCTCGTTGGCGAATCTCTCATAGTTCTTCCGGAACCGTCGCTAACCGAAACGCCGATCTCTCGCCTTTCACGGTGGCAACTTCTCCGCCACATGCTCGAACGATTTTGGAATCGCTGGTCCACCGAGTATCTGCAGCGCTTTCAAGTTCGAAATAAGTGGCAGCAGTCAGCCAATTCAATTGCAATCGGGTCTCTCGTACTAATTCTCGATGAGCGATACCCACCGTCGAAATGGCCGTTAGCGCGAGTCACTGCTGTACATCCGGGCAGGCAGTACAGACGTGGCAGTACAGACGGCCTAATTCGGGTTGTATCCGTCCGTACTGCCACGTCGGAGTTCAAAAGACCCATCGTTAAATTGTGTCCGCTCCCGATCAACTCGTAACAATTATGCGTGTAATTGTCGTCACGACTTTCAATGCGTCTTCACTTTCTGTCAAACTGTTCAATCTGTTTAAATTCACGTTGCGTCGTTTACCATCTCACTGCGTACTGCTTAAATCATTTAACTTCTGTTCATTACTCATTATCACGTACAATATTGTAGTCATTTTCATCCATTTCTTATCATTCATTATAGTTTCATTACTTCAGCGGCGTCCAGCCCCTGAGGCGGGCGGTAATGTTAAAATAACTAACTCATTTAATTTGATATTTCATTTTCGTCATTTCTATTTAATATTCTCGATTTCATCTATTTTCGGATTATTTGTCTCTTTAAACGATTCTCGCGAAAGCAGTGCAACGACTCGGATTATCGCCGAGCATGTTTACGTTTTTTTCTGTTTCGCGCGTCTTTCCCCGCGCCTCGCCGCCCATCGCGGCCTTATTAAACAGCTGTTCGAAATGAAAACATTTTTCGAGACCTTGACATATTCTTATATACCACACAGTAATCGACCGACTTTTCGTGCGTTTACACGTCTCTCGATCAGCTGCGCTTCGTTATCGCGAAATCCTTTGTTCGCTAATTTTTCAAGTCTGTGATAATCTCTTGTGTTTAATAAGATTTTCTGTTCCGAAATAAACTCGTGTAACTCAGATCATTGTGTCGCTTAATTGCGTATTCACATTCGCTTCGCTTTAACAGAGATTCTATTCTATTTTAATAAATTTAAGGAATGTGAGAATTTCACGTTCCTCACGCGATCACCGCGCGCCGCTCTATTTACATTTTTTGTTAGTCTCGCTCGCGTTCACCGACGGCCTTACATGCCGTAATCTGCTTTTTCCGAAATCTCGTGATTTCGACGAGCCAATCAGATCATTTCATTTATTATGCTTCTATAAACTTCGTACTGTCGGTCGTATATTCCAGTTAGTCTTACGCCTGCTACCGCCCGCCAAGCAATCGATTTAGGCGTTCACGACGCGTTCACCTCAGTTTACAAGTTAAGATCCCCGTCAGCTAATTGCGATTATCTCAATTGGCAATCGGATCTTACTGCAGCTCTCGCGCCGGACAATCACCATCTGTTAAACTTGGTATAAAACATTAAAGGGTTGATATTAAGAATATAAAGTTGTTTATCTAACACACCGAAGCAATATTCTATTTTTTGTGCTTCTGCAAGTCCTTCAGTGAATCTGCGGATTCACGTCACACAGACTCCTCGCTCAGCGCTGGGCGGATCCAACATTCCTTTGCGTGAGATAAAATACACGATCGCGCCTGCGACAAACATAAATAAACTTTATTGGTTATTAGTCCTTTATGTTTAAAAAAAAATTGTAACGCTAATCTATTTAATTTAATATTTATCTATAATTACTCACAGAGAGATTCCTTCGTATGTTTATTATTCTTTGTTTTTTGTTTTCGACGGGCTCACTTTTTCACACATCTAACCTTTACTTGACTTTATTTCCATTATTTAGCTGACTTATATAATTTGTCTATTGTTGAGATTAGTTCAACCACCCGCCTTACAATGTTAACACGATCGTTCTGCTGTATTATCTAATGCTATACCTCCGTCCTCTAGTTGCGACGCTAGATAATTATGAGATCTACACATTTGTGAGTTAATTGGATTTGTTTTGAATTAAAATGTAACATTCACATCAAGCTTCACTCTATAAAAAAGAAATATTTCATCTTGTAACGTACCGTTTTCCCGATACGGCCGAGATCGCTCAGTCGGAATCACAGGATTCGGGAAGGGCTCTCTCTCTCAGAACACAAGACCAGTTAGTTCGCAATAAAAGAATATAATTTTATTTGGTGTAGAGTGTGTCTTTACATGGGTGTGTATGTATGTATCAATGTGTATGTAAACGCTCGCGTGAGTGTGCAGTTAATTACTCGCTAAATGGTGGTATAAATGTTTGGTAGAGTGCAGATATAAATGTTCGTATAGCGACTCGGTCGAGTTGTTGTACGTGCGTGTTTAATAACCCGGGATGCGTGTTGATATGATTTAAAGGACCAGACCATTAAACGTCTCGGTATCGGTGTTAATTTTCGCGCTAGCGGTGACGGCGCGGTCGGCGGGGCACGGTGGGGTAGAGAGCGCGTGGTGACGGTACGGTCTTATTCGCGGGTTCCTTGGAATTGATTATTTCGCGGAGGATGGGGTCCCGTGGATGGTCCTCGGCGACGAGAACTCCCGTCAAAGGCGGGGAACTCCCCACCTCCGTTATGCAATGCCGGGGCTAAGATTAGACGGAAGACGGACGCCTCCGATAATTGGGAACTTCCCAATGGAGACCGGGTACTCCCGATCCCCGCGGTCGTGGTCCGACGGTGTGAGCGGGGAAGTAGCTGTGCGAATCTGGACGGGAACTCCCGTCGGAGGCTGGGTACTCCCTACCTTTCTCGGTATTCGCTAGTTACGAGTTCGGGATCTGGTCGAGGTATTCTAAATGTTTACCGGCGCGGATCGGGAACTGGAATCAATCTTCTTTAAACGACGCCGGCCTTTTTATACGGCCCCGGGGCCCGATCTTACGTCCCTTCGGAGTGGTTCGGGTGACGTCGGTTCTTCTCGGGATCGTCTCGTCGATCGGCGCGATACGGAGTGGGAGACGATACCGAGGGGCGGCTGTGATAACGGCCGTGTTTCTGTGTGGCTTTAAAATGTGGCGCATCGCGCCTGCTGCACTGCCCGGCGGGTGGTCGCCGGGCGCAGCCCTCCGGCGTTGGTTGGTCGGGTAACGGGGGGTATCGTTACAATCTAGATGAGATAACACGAATATATTTTTCTCATTGTCAACTTCTGGGCTTTTCAACCTAGTGAAGGAAAAAAACGTCGACTTTACATGACTTCTTGCGGAATGATACAGTTCCTCGCGGCTTGAACATCACCAATTAATTTATCCGTTTAATTTTCATACCTTCATCTATTGTATGCGCTGAAAAAGGCTCAAAGAAAGAGCCGAAACGTTTGCTATTATTAATTATGTAATCGCTATCATCATCTATGTAATTTTATATTAAATATATTCAATCTAATAAGCGCTTGATTAACTGCGCCCGGGCTCTCATAGCCAACTCAATTTGATATTTAACTATTTACTATAATAAAGATTTTTTTATATCTTTACTTTTAAGCGAGCATTAATTAATTCGTTAGAATTTTTATTTTGAATATATATATCAAAGAGTTATCCAATTGTTTATTGCAAATTAAAAACATGTTTGACACCTATCTCGCTCTAAAAAAATATTTTAAGCTAATGCTAAATATATATTTAGTACTTAAATAATCAACAATAATTATCATAATTGAAAAATGATTGCGAAAACTTGTACGAACTGACCTAGCTGGATTATGATTTATAATTTAAAAAATTATAAGATTAGAATGAGGCAGAATTAATTAGCTAAACTTGCTTGCTGTATCCTTAATGATTCCTAATGGATTTATCGCGCAATCCTTCAGAAAGCAGCGTCAGGGACTTTCGCACGGCAATCACGTGCCTTATGTAGCGCGATCACGTAATAATAATCCTAATAATAAAAGTATCGAGTTATTTTTTCTCCGGATTTACGCGTCGTTAGTTATTTTTTTCTACGCAATTAATTTTAGCAGTGGTTTCGCACTTTTTAAAATCAATCCTAAATAATATATCCTACGTAGCGTATTATTACGTCTTCCTTTCGCGGAAAAAATTATGTTGCAATCAGATGAATATATGATAAATTTTTCCGAGCACGAGTTCATTGTAAAAAAAAAGAGTCTCAATAATATATAGAATGTTTCGACACTTTTTTTTATCGTCTCTTTATATTCATGTGATGTTCTGTCGTTGTAAATACAGCACGTGCATCGTTTAGCTTTGCATACGTTATGGACTGTTGCTAACACTATTGCATCGATAGTTAAAATACATATTATATAATATTATACATAATACATAAATTAGTAATTTTGCATGTGCTCCATATATGTGTATATAATTCTCTCTTATTATTAATATTAATATATTATAAAACTAATATACAGAAATGTAAAGATTCATATAAAAATTTTCTAAAAATATAATTATATTTATACAATACAGTATATGTAAGTTTTCTAAAAATATAAATATAAAGTTAAAATATAATATACAATAATAATATAATATAAAAATATAATAATACGAGGCGCATTTTTAAAATAAGATCCGTTTTGAAATAAAAAAAAGATCTTAACATATAGAAATAATTTATTATAGTCAAAAAACTTCTACAAGCTTACTTTATTTTTCCACACAATCACTTTTGACTTCCACGCATTTTTAATATCGTTTCAATTCAACAGCTTCCTAATTCCATTATCGTAAAAGTCTGCCGCCTGTGTTTTGAACCAGTTAGTAATGCCGTTCTTTAGTTCACTTTTCTTTTCATTCTTTAGTTCTCTATAGAAACTGAATAGACAATTCTGAAACCGTAAACCGCTGATTTTCGTAAACCTTCTGTCATCATTGTTGGGCGACCGCTACGCTCTTCGTTGAATGAACATTTTCTTCGTCCTTCTCTAAACAAACGACACCATTATCTAACTTTATTGTCACCCATAATATTTGGTCCATAAATCTCACAGTTGTCTATTCAATTTCTTAATAGCGAACTAAAGAACGGCGTTAAGGCCCGGTTCTACCAACGTCAGTTAACTTAAACCTCCGGTTAAATTATATTTTTTTTCTCTTTTTAAGAACATATTTAAAAAGAGACAAAGATATAGTTTAACTGGAGGTTTAAGTTAACCGACGTTGGTAGAACCGGGCCTAAGTAGTTTAAGATACAGGCGGCAAACTCTTAAGTTTTAAGACAATGGAATCAGGTAGCTGTTAAAACGATAAATAGGTGGAAGTCAATGATGATTATGTGGTAAAATGAAGTAAGCTTGTAGAAGTTTTTTGGCTATAATAAATTATTTTTATATATTAAGATCTTATTTTTATTGCAAAACGGACCTTACTTTAAAAATGTGCCTCGTATAATATAATAATATTAAAATATAAATATAAAATATATAAATAGAAAAATATAATAGAAAAATATATATAAAAATGCAAAGTCAAAACATACAAAATTAAAGTTCAAAGTATAAAATTATAAATATCAAAAGTTACAATTATAATTTGTTCAAAATGAAGTTACGAAATATGTTTATCTCTATTATAAAATAAATGAAAGTTAATTCAATAAAATTTTATAGAATAAAATACATAAAATGTTTTTATTAGTGCTATTTAACAAATGGCATAATTATTTGAAGATGTAAGTCGCACTTTACACACATTAAATAGAAGATAGGAATTGAAAAGATAATTAAATGATAAATATATAAATAGGAGAAGCTAAAAATTAATATAAAAAGGTATTAATATTGAAGAAGATGTGCAAAGACACTTAATATTAAATTTATTGTGTTTGCGAAGAAAGTTAAATATGTTACCGCAAGCGTTTATATGATTTGAGTCGATTGGAAGATCGTTCGAAAGTGTTTTTAAGAGAAAATAAGAAAGTATATTCAAATCAGAATATTTCAAATATGTTTCTAAAACTATTCTATGCGGTTTACGCATAAACTTACGAATAAATACATGTTATTGCAATGTAAGAATTTATAAATAATTAAATAACCATATTAGCTATTATTTATCAACAATAAATATTCTCCCTCGCCATTATTTTAAAACTTACTAATAACTAGATAGATTTTTTTATGATTTCTAATTGTCAAGTATATTTTATATTTTGTCGCAATATTGAAGTAATATTTAATTTTTTATACACATATTTTTCTTTAAACAAATAGAATTATAAAAAAAATTGATTAATTGAGTTATTATAAGATAGCTTGTGTCAATTGAAATAATTTTTATATTAATCTCTTTTTTCCTCACTTACTGTTTTTTACATTTTATGTTTTTTCAAATAAAATGTAATATACAGAAGAGATTCATCTTGTATTTAATTAATAAATGTAAGAAAATTTAACGATCTCAAAATAATGAAGTAAATTACAACTGATTAATTATAATACGATTTTACTAATTAATTATAACTGATGAGATGTGAAAAACGAAAGATTGTCTTATCAAGTTTCTTGCAGGTGATAATAATGCAAGATGCAGTGCATCTTGTATACTTGAATAGAAGTGACAGGCATTGAAATTTTATCCTCAATCTAAGCGAAGTACATCACGGAAATCATGCTAATAATATTTTGCTCCCATTAGATATTCTGCTGGTCGATTGCCTTCGTCATTTAACGACTTACGAAGATTGCTCCTTGCATTTTATTCATCGTTTATTTCGTAACATCCACGCGTATTCAGTGATGCTAATATAATACCTGATATAAGGATATAAGAGAAAAAAAGAGAAAAAAGGAGAGAGAAAGAGAGAGGGAAAGAGAGAAAAATTATCTGATATTAATTTGTTGTTAGAATTTCAATAAACATAACTTTTTAATAACTATTAACCTGCTCGTTTAGTTGGCCCATTACATTATTATCAATTGTTATATCAATATACGAGCGTACTATCCAATCTTTTCTTTTTTGTTAATATAATCTGATATTAATTTTGAATTCTAGAAGCTTGGAAATTTATCATCAATTAGATATAAAGTAAACCGTAACAATAGCGGAAATGAAACTAAAATATGTTGACGTATCAAATTTAATTATTATTTTATTATATAACAAATTTTTTTTAACATTTGTCATATGTAATTATATAAAATGTTAATTAAAAATTTTTAGCAATGTATAATATATATTTCTTAATTTTCTCTACTCGAATTTGTATAATGTATTTCTCATTTACTAATATAATGAAAAGTAAATATATAAAAATATAAATATAAATAAATATCAATAAAATGAGAATTTAAAGTATTTATTTTATTCTTAATGTATGTTTTAATACGTCATAGTTCTATATTTTATTTACTATTATGTTTATAAAGAAATGTATGTGCTTATTGATTCTTTCTAATTAAATCTTGCAGTTAAATTTTTTATAGGAAACTTAATAAATAAAAGTATAAATGTCTTTAGCTGTCGATTATTTCTTTTCTCAATTATGTAATATGAGATAATCACAAACACATTGCATAATTCTTCGTACGTAATATCATCGATCTATTCTAAAAATGAAAAAAGATGTTATTATGCATATATTATATAAACACGAGTAAAGTCATTCACCAACACACTCTGTGGTTTGTTTTTGCAAATTTTGTATTGAAAAATTTTACATTTTTCAATAAAGACATTATACTTAAATGTAATTAATATCACAAATAATATCAGGTTAATATTTGAATCATGAATTGAGATTCGAGATCAAATCTTGAGTTTTATGTCAAGAATGGTATTAAATATAGCAATTAATATTTTAAAATATTTAACATAAAGATCTTTAATGTTACACATAATGTTACACATTTTTGCAAATTTTTTCTATTTCGATAAATCAAAATGGCTAAATTAAAAATAATTTTAACTTAATTTTGTAAAAAGCCAATACAAGTATGACAAACGAGTTTCCTTAATCATAAACATCGTCATAATTTTGCTCATCAGGAATAATTTACTCATACGTATAAGTCGCTTACAAGAATAAGCACGCGCATAAATTACCTACGCTTCGAATAATAACATAAAATATACATGTACATTAATCAGCATTACAAATGGCTGACGCATCAATGCGAAATTTGTTGTCTCTACACTTGAACATTTACATATTAAATATAAGGTTCATTTTTCAGAACATTTTTGCGTAAAAAACGGAAGAGCAAAACACAATTGGAAATCTCATTAAACTATATTATAAAACTACAGTATTATAAAATATTTAATATTATAATAAATATAAATACCATATCAAATAAGACTCGTTAAATAATAAATATAATAATGAATATAAATGCCCATATTAAATTTATTTTCGATATTCAATTCTGCAATATAAGTAAAACATCTATATTTGTAGAAAATTTATACACTATAATTTTTAGATTTTATATACAATTCCCGTGATGTTTATAATATTTATTTTGTACAAATGTGTAATATATATTTATTATATATTCGTACAATTTTATGAATAAAATTTTAATAATATTAAAGCATAATCGAAATAATTTTTATTACTTAATTTTTTCTATTACTAAATTTTTGCCTACTTTCGTTAAATTCAGCTCTCTTATTAATAATATTTTTGTCTCCACTTCTAAAAACATTGACTAATTCTAAAGAAACCAAACAATTTAATTGAACGTTCTGACACGACAATTTCATATTGTGTCTCAAGACAGTTTCATAAAAAGGACTAGTAAAAGTCAGGCACTGATATTAGGAGCAATACAATTCTTTTTAAATTTCTCTATACCTATTGTTTAACTTTCTGGTCCTTTCTTTGGATCATCGAAGAGTCGAAACGTTCAAAATAAGTATAGAAGATTTTAAAAAGAATTTTATTGCACCTAATATCTGTCCTTGACTCTTACTAGCTTTTTTCATACCTTAGTATCCAAGACAATTTATTGATCTCAAGACAAGATAAATTTCTTTATTTCACCAAAGTGTCGTTGAAACGCTTAATTTGTCCAGCATCGTCGAGCCTTCGCAAGATCAATTTCCATGCATGGATGAATCAAAATCATCGCAATTTAATTTTTTTGAAGCCGCCTCAACCCGCGGCCGCCTGGAACGGAGTACGAGCAGCTGTGGAAAACGCGGAAATTTGTACGCAACGGAATAGCTACACATATCAGGAAGAGATCGTCGGCGGCGAGCACTGTCTTTACCTGAACGGCTATACGCTGCGCGCTTCCGAAACGCCGTCATCCACCGCCCATCGATATTCGGTCATGATCTGGTTTCACGGTGGCGGATGGCTCACCGGGGCTGGTCATTCCGAATTTTACGGGCCCAAGTTCTGCTGGATCACGATTTTGTCCTCGTCACCCTCAATTTTCGGTGAAGTTCGATCTTGATTCTTTAACCTTGAAGGGGTCGCTATGAAATGACATTATTGATTGCATGATTGACATCTATTTTCAGACGAATTAAAATATAAAGACATATAGGGGTCATTCTTAGATTACGTTAGGCTTTTGGGAGAAGGAAGTTGAAGTATTTCTTACGTAAGATTTTTCAAAATGTTCCTCTGATAAGATGAAATCTAATCAAAATTTTTCTTGTCAAAATAATCATAAAAGTTTTCATTTTCGTTTATTTTTATCAACTAATTTTAATTATTTTATAAAATAATGAAAATGTAACTTTATATTTTGAAAAAGAGACTTACTTTGGTACAATAAGTGTATTCAAATTTTATAGCACGTGGATGACTAATGTCACTCTAAGATTAATTGTGTAATTTAATTTTTTACACGCAGAGATGTGTAATTTCTTATATTAAAATTATGTAAAAATATTATATGCACAATGAATGATGTTTGTTTTTACGCAATTATTGGGGAGGAGGAGTAAGAAAGTTATTACAATTTCTTTTATATTTGAGGCGCATTTTTAAAGTAAGGTCCGTTTTGAAATAAAAAAAAGATCTTAACATATAAAAATAATTTATTTTAGCCAAAAAACTTCTACAAGTTTACTTTATTTTTCCACATAATCATCATTGACTTCCACCTATTTTTGATATAATTTCAACAGCTTCATAATTCCATTTTCTTAAAAGTCTGCTGCCTGTGTCTTGGACCACTTAGTAACGGCGTTTATGATGATTATGTGGAAAAATAAAGTAAGCTTGTAGAAGTTTTTTGGCTATAATAAATTATTTTTTATAGTTTTGTATTGTTAAGATCTTTTTTTATTTCAAAACGGTTCTTACTTAAAAAATGCGCCTCGTAATTCAAAGAGAAATCGATTTTTAAATAACAGATGTGTTATGCGTAATAATACGTCGATTTTTCGGAGGACCTGGAATGTCTGGGCAATCTTGGATTGAAAGATCAGCAGCAAGCCATGCGATGGGTGCAGGAGAATATCGTTTCTTTTGGCGGTGATCCGAACAGAGTGACTCTCTTTGGCGAAAGTGCGGGAGGCGCAAGTGTTCATTACCATATGGTGAACCCTCTTTCAGAAGGTAAGGTCTTTGGCAAGATTTTCATAATAAATCACATTAATATGTATATATATATTTGCATCTATATATGAAACACTTTTATTCTCTCCGGCCTTTGTGTGGTTTTTAAATCCTTATAATTTATCTCTTTAAAATATTTAAATGACATTTATCTTTAAATGCATTATATTCTTTCTTTAATTATATAAATAATTGATATAGTCATAGTCATAGTCATATTTATTCGGCTTCCCCTAGAGGTTTGCCTAGAAACTTTTTAGGGAAGCTCCAAACCCCTTACATCCTCCTCTCTTCCCTTATCATATACAATACTTTCACACAGAATATCATAGCCATTATCCTCATTCTCGTTCTTCCCCGCTCTACCTCCTTCCTTCTCCCATTTCTCCTGTTCCTCTCTTTTCACCTCCAGCATCTCCTTGCCTTGTCTTGTCTCCTCTCCTGCATCCCTTCCTTTCCCTCCTTCCATTGCATCTCTCATCTAAACAGAAACTTCTTCGGACAAACACACACATAAATACATCATTCCCCTGTATCCTAGCCTTAGGCGACCTTACAATCATTCTACTCCATACCTACCCCCCTTTCCAGTCTTCCTTCCCTTTTCCCCCTTCATTTTTCCATGTCCTCTTGCCCTTAAAACCTCCCCCCTTTCTCTTCTTCACTCTTTTAACCTTCTGCTTCCTCCGATTCCGCTCTTACGCCTCTACCTCCGTTTTGTCCTCTCTCTCTCCCCTCTTCCCTCCGATGCACTGCTTCATCCCTGTCATCTTCCGTCCGCTCTCTTCCAATTCTTCCTCTGTCTTCTTCTTCTCTCCCTCCTCTTCCGTCCTCTTCTCACATTTCTCTTCTTTTATCCGTTCTCCTCTTACCGGTTCCCTCCTGTCTTCTCCGCTCTCCGACTCATTCTTTTTACACTCCTTCCTCTCTTTCTTCCTTTCCTCTTCCAATCTCTCCTCCACTTCCACGTTCTTCCTCCATAACCTCTCCATCATCTCCAGTCTCTCTAGCCTTTTCTCCACTCTTCTTCTCCTCTCCTCCTCCTCAGTCTCTCTCTCCGACTTCCTCTCCATCACCTTCAGCATCTTTTCCATTATCACTCTCATCTCCTTTATCTCTCTCACTCCCTCTTTCATCCATTCCATCTTCCGACTTTCTCTCTCTCCAACACCGTATCCTCTCTTCTACCGTCTCCTAACTTTTCTTCAGATCTCTTCCTCTTTTCCACTTCCGGCTCTATCAGCGTCCTTTCTTCTTAATCTCCATTATCTCTCACTTTCCACCTGCTCTCTAACCTTCTTCCACTCTTCCAAAACATTTGTCAGCTGGATCACTATCGACCCTGCACGTGTCGATCATACCGGTGGCGCCCTCTTTCCACTTCCACTCCTGTATCCACCTTCCTTCGCCGTCTCCATCTGAACCGCTCGATCCACTCTCTACTTGCCGCAACCTCCGTGGCGCCCTCTCCATCTACCCTTTCTCTCACTTAAGCCTCTCCTTACTGTCCAGCGCCCTCTCTCTCATCTTCTCTGCCACGTCACGTCTCCTCGTCCTTTCTTCCCGTTGCTTCATATTATTCCACCTTCCATAAAATCCTTTCTACTTCGTTCTCACGCTCACCATCACTTCACTCAACTCCTCCTGTACTCCTCTATCCGCCTCTTATTTCCTTCTCCTCCATCTCACCCAACAAACCACCTTTTTCACGTTCCAACACGGAGCACTACTTTCTGCCTGTCACTACCTCCGCGGCCATCTTCCTTCCTAAATAATTGATATCAATTATATGTAAAATATTATATTATATATATAAATATTAAATCTATTATTATATTATAATTATTATTAATTATATAAAATATAAAAAATATTTATCTTTTAATACAGTATATTCTTTCTTGAATTATAATAATGCATATAGTTTAAAATATAAATTAAATATTAATATAAAAATATAAAAAAATTATAAAAGCAAAATATACGTACTAAAAGATATCTATATGATTTGAACATTTTAGGGAGATAAATTATAAGGAAATAGAGGAGAGTAGGTTAAATAAAAAATTGAAAGAGAAACAGGTTATTAGTTTGCTCGTATATATAAAAAGTATCATTTAGCTTAATTTTTTCTTCATGCAATGCAATGAAATGTACATTATTGTACATATAATGAGTATTAATACCCTGATCCAATTTTATCGCAAAAAATCATTTGCGATCCTGATTTTTATTGAGCGCGACGTCGCCTATAGTCTCTTTAATTGCTGTTGCATAAATAATATCGTTCCGATTTACAACACAACAACGCGAATCGTGATTTTTATAAGAATATATGAGGAAATAAAAATACATGTTTTATATCACGCTTTTTTTCTTCTAAGTCGCTTGATGATGTTAACAAATCACAAATTTAAAGCTTGACGAACCGGTTTCAAGATCGACCACGTTACATTATTATTTTCTTATTCATCGAAGGAAACAAAAAAGATATCCAGTAATGCAACTTAAAAAAATTGTATATATAAAAATATTATTAATATGTTTATCGATACATATTATATTTTTGACAACATTATAAAAACTATCTATCAATTGAGAAAATATTAGCTGCATTTTATGACTCTAAAGTTGAGTGGACTATATAATATATGAAACATGTTATTTATATATAAAAAAGAAATAAGGATATAAAACTGAAAGTTATACAAGCCGCGGAGGGGGAGACTATGGGCGGAGACATGACCGAAACGGACGAGTTTTCGTCCGAACCGCAACACGTATACTCTCATTGAATAGAGTATATATTAAAGTGCACAATGAAGCAGTTGCTTATTCACTATCAAAGTGACTGCAGGAACGACATAATCGCGATTTACCTTCAATAAGTATCAGAAGTGATCATAGTTATTGACATTTGTAGTCATAATGAAAAAAATGTATAACTATTTATTTGTCGAGCTCTCTGGTAAGTAATTCTATCTTTTTAATCAAGTTAATGCATTCTTTAAGATGCTACAAAAGTATACGTATATATTAATTCTAAATTCTAAAGACTGTTACATTAAGATAAAATTTGTGCTATTAAAACAGAATGTTTTATACGCGATATTCTTGAATAAACTTTAAAACTTATTCTTATTTACGTCAAAGTAAATACCCCGTATAATTATTAAGTAAAAATTACCTTTTAATTATACAAATCTCATTTTTTTGATATTTCATAAATCTAAACCCAGCAAACCAATATGTAACTGTTACATAACGTAGGGAGCACATGAAGAGAACAATATGTTATATTTCACGGTAATATAGACGAGATGTAAATGTTATATAATCTTGAGAGCACTTTAGAAGAACAAAATTATATTTCTTCGTTACATATATAATTCATAATAGTTCTTTAAAAATGTAATATAACACACATATAACTCGAGATACATAACATAAATATAACAACTGTAATCCTTTAGCAATATAACGGATGTTATATTACTAATACATATAGAATATATTATTACAGATGTTGTTAATATAATTGCGATGTAACTTGAGTAACACGCGAGTTATTTTTTTCGCTTCTCATCCAGTGATTTTTTTCTCCCTTTTTCTGGCATTTTTTCTGTATAATTAATATAAAGGTTTATGAAAGATTTAAAAAGAAAATTCTCTCTCTCTCTCTCTCTCTCTCTCTCTCTCTCTCTCTCTCTCTCTCTCTCTTTCTCTGTCTTTTTTCCGTTGGCAGAGACGGACCGGGTTTTTTCGATGGATGCGCTCGTCATCGCGGCTATTACGAGTGCAATCATTGGCCACGTACCGACACGTGATAACAAAAGCATGCGCAATGCTACATTACGCCATGCGATTGGCGAACACCACGTGGTGTGTTTGTTTCCCCGGGGTCGAGCCGGCGAACGTGGAGACAAGTCCGGGGTCTCTGTTCTCCCGACCATTAACGGTGCATATGGTTGTTCACCGGGCGTGTGAAAAGTTAATATAATAATATAGATTCCTTGTGGTTAATTTGTGGTGTGTGGTTAGGTTCATTCGCGTTCTTGAAATCATTGAAGAATTTTTTAGCCATTATTGCATCATTCACGCGTATGGTTTCGCAAGCGCTTTCCTTTTCTACGTTCCTTATTGTTCTTTTTAATATATGTGGTCTGGTTTCAAAATTATTTGACAATACTCTCTCGTTCGTGTTCTTGGAATCATTGTTAAGAACTTTTCTACACCATGTCTTCCAGTATATATGTATTAATATATATTGTGTGGATCTCATTTGTCTCGTTAAAAGTGATGCAAAGAATTTCCGGTAAGTAAAATTCTGATTCTTTGATATCGATAACCGTTTATTGCATATTTCATTAATTCAGTTGTTGCGTATCTCTTACAGAAGAACAAACCTAATCTGTTAAAAGATATGTATACGTTACGTATATTAGGTCTGTTCTTTATAGCTGAACTAACTGCACTAGTTCAAAGTTAATCTTTTTCCTGTAAATTTTCAGTACTGGCAGTGAATTTTTTGGACTCAGCCTTGATAGAGACGGGCCACGTTTTTTCACTCATGTGCAACAAGTGTGCAGGCAATTAATGCCACTGTAATCATCGCAGCATCATTATTCTGATTGCGTCTCCCAGTATATCACATATTGGATCTGTTAAAAGTGATATAGAGAAACTCCGGTGAGTAAATTAATTCTGATTTTTTTATATCGATATTGTTTAAACTTGCATATTTCATTAATTCAGTTGTTGCGTATCTCTCACAGAAGAATAAACCCAATCATAATAATAAAGTAAAATAAAAAAGTATGTGTGTCATTTTGTCTGGTATATTAATTTAACTTGTCAATTAATTAATATTTACATTAAATCTTGTTTTCAATTTTTTAAATTTATTTTAAATGTATTATTCTTTATAGTATTTTACACTTGTATGTAATGTTTCATATTCAGAAACAATTAATTTTAAATTAAGATTTAAAATTAATTATTTTAGATTTTTGCTAATATTAATTTTTAAATGCACAGTATATTATGATTTTTCTCTCTTTTTCTCGCTCTCACTTTTTTAATATTATTATTTTTTTTTTCAAGAACTCGATGTAAAGAAAATGTTTTAATCTTCTATAATGTAAAAATAATGCTGTAGTAAAACTCAGATTTTTTTAGATTCAAAATACTAATCACTTACATATTTTATGTTAGTTAAATATAATATCGAAAAAATTAAATGTTATATTTTAAAATTGTTACTGTATTGTTGTGATAAAAGATATACAATAATTCTAATAATGTAAAATAATTTTTTTTTCGCAAAAAATAGAAAAGAAAAATTATAACAAGATTTAATATTATTTAAAATTTTGTAACATATTATTCATTTAATTTATTTTTCACACACATATACAATCATTCATATTATCATAGTTAAGAAAAATATAATCGTGAATAATGCAGTACATGCTATTTATAATGTTTCTCAAAAAATAGTCGTGTTTTTCTTAAACATTCTAATTGAAAAATAAAACAGATTTGAATTATAAAACTCAAGAAAAATATTGTTCTTGATTTTTTAATGAAATTTTCGTACTTTTTGGTTATATTGTATGACATCGCGTCAAATTATTTAATTTGACATATGCATGTTTGATAAACGTATTTTTTAATGTTTTTAATACTTGTGATTTCACGAACATGATGTATTTATGCTTGTGTCATTTATATAATGGGCATAAATATTATTTTGTGTCTTTTTTACAGTGTTTTTTCGTATAATATCGATAGGTACGTCATATATATATAATATATTCTGCTCATTGTTAAAAAAATTGATTAATATATATAATGTCACGCAAAGATTTCTCTGATTTATCCCAGCGCCAAAAACGAAGAATTGTATTACGCGAAAGTAATGTGTTAAATGTTTTTGGCCCCCAAAGTATTAAAAAAACATGCACAGAGGAAATAAATAGTGCAATAACTATTAATGATTGTAATTCAGAAAATGACAATGCAAGTATTAATAATTGCAATGCAAGTATTAATAATTGCAATGCAAGTATTAATAATAATTGTAATGATATAAGTTCTACTTTTAATGAAAGTGAATCAGATGCTACTGACAATGATTTCCACAGTTTATCATCAGATGACACCGTAAATATTGGAAATTCCTTGCATGACGATTTAAGATCTTGGGTAACAAAACACAATATTAGTCAGAGTGCCATAAATGATATATTACGAATTTTGTTAAGAAATAATTTAAGTGTTCCAGTTGATTGTAGAATATTAATGAAAACACCACGCAATACATTTTCAGAAATAATAAAAATGAATGACGGAAAATATATTCACTTTGGACTTGCAGAAGGTTTAAAGCATTCGATTAAAATACATTTTCAAACATCATTGTATCCAACAGAATTGAAACTAAATATTAATATCGATGGTTTGCCTATTACAAAAAGTACGAGTAGTCAATTTTGGCCTATCTTAAGTGCTATAGTTGCAAGTTTTTACACAGAACCATTCGTTATAGGCATTTATCATGGTAATTCGAAACCACAAGATGTCGATGTTTTTCTAAAGCCGTTTGTAGACGAAGCAAAACCCATTCTTGATACCGGTTTGAATATTAATGGAGGAATTATTTGTATTAAATTTAATGCTATAATATGTGATGCTCCAGCAAAATCATTCGTTTGTGGTATTAAAGGTCACACAGGTTATTTCAGCTGCACTAAGTGTATACAAGAAGGTCAATTTATTCACAATAAAGTCGTATTTTTAGAACAAAATTCAACCTTGAGGACGGATTTTTCATTTAAAAGTAGACAGCATGAAGAACATCACGCTGATAAATATTTAACTAAACCAACTATTTTAGAGACTTTAGACATTGGAATGGTTTCGGATGTGCCATTAGATTGTATGCACCTTATTTTTCTTGGTGTTAATAAAACAATGCTTCGATTTTGGATTAAAGGTCCGATAAATATACGATTGACTGCTGTTCTATTACATAAAGCCCAACAACTTAATAGCAAATTGAAAAGTTTATACCCATAGAATTTGCACGACGTCCAAGGGATTTGCTAGATCTAGATCGTTGGAAAGCAACCGAACATAAGCTTTTTGCACTGTATACAGGAATAATTATAATGAAAAATGTATTATCTAAAAAACTATACATACACTTTACCTGTCTGTGCGTTGCTGTAAGAATTGTATCAGATAAACAATATAAGCATCTGCTTGATTACGCACAATCTCTTTTTGAATTCTTTGTTCGAAAATTCCGCGAGTATTACGGAGATCAATACTTATCACATAATGTCCATAATTTAATACATATATGTAATGATGTTAAACGGTTTGGAACAATTGATTCTTATTCTGCTTTTAAATTTGAAAATTATTTGTATACAATTAAAAAGTCATTAAAAGTTAGTGGCAAACCTTTAGAACAAATAGCTAACAGAATTATAGAAAAGAGAAACATTGAGAAAAACTTTTTAAATCCTTCAAAAGATTTTCCAATAATTCATTACAATAAAAATAAAACAAAAGTAAATAAAGTTGAGTTTGATGGATTTATCTTATCGTCCAAAAATGGCAATAACTGTTGTGTTCTTTCAAATGGTATAATTGCTACAGTAAATGATATTTATTTAAAGAATAATATTCTATATTTTAGAATAAAACAATATCTCTCTATTGAACCATTCTTTACTTCTCCGTGCGATTCAATGCTGGTAGGAATTTTTAAGTTATCTGATAGTGAGGCAGATTTATATGCAACTGTTACAGCTGACCAAATTTCACGTAAATGTTTAAAAGCAGATGATGTGTCTTCTGATGATAACTCAAGTATAGTTTTTAGCTTATTGCATTAGGACGATAAATTATATATTTACATATAATTATATATATATATGACTGTATTGAAGATATATATTGAACGTCAAAATGAGTTTCCCGTATGCGGTTGTACAATTTCCGAATGAAGGGACATACTCCGAAATTCCGACTTCGTGGCTTACAAAAGATTCTACTAAATGTAGATGGCCAATGACTAAAAATGCTTCCTTCTTCGTTAAAAAAAACTATCCACCAGAGATAGACTGGTTACTTTTCGATGTAAACGTAGAATGCTACTGTGGTAAGCATGCGTAAAAGTGACAATTATTCCAAATAAGAATTATATAATATTAATATAATATTTCATATTTACAGAGACTTTCGAAAAGGCACGGAAAAAATCAGAAGATGCTAATTACACACCTTCTTGTGAGGAAAGCAGAGGACGTGAGAAAAGAGTTGCACATGAAAAACAATTCCACGATATCTATGAGACTTCCGGTGACAGTGCGGATGACGATTACAGTAATTACATTGTATTACATTATATTTCTATTGCATTTTATTACATTATATTTCTATTGCACTATCAGAAACCAAAGTTTTCCTTTCAAAAATTGAATTTTTTTCCTTTAATATAATATCAATGATTTAGTGTGAAAGCAACTATTCACGCTTTACTAACTTTTATTACACTTTATAGATTCACCTCCGCGGTTATGTCAGACTGCACCCAAGAAGTCAAAAATAGATAAAGATCGGGATTCATCCAGAAAAAAATATTTGTCCGCCAAACAAGTCCCGCATGAAAAGCAATCCTCGTATGAAAATGCCGCCAAACAAGTCCCGCATGAAAAGCAATCCTCGTGTGAAAATGCCGCCGAAGAAAGCTCTACGCCAAATCGTTTATTGTGTGATACAGAACACAGAGAGTTGATACAAACGGATGAGCTTAATAATATTAATTTGAATTTATCGATATCGGAACCTAAGGAAATTAATTTACAAAATAAGAGTTCAAAATTATTTTATTTTCCATGTTATCTTTGATAAATTGGTATGTAACATAAGATGTCAAATCTATAATTAATACAATAATTTTTTTAGATGTAAATGTTATTTCAAGTTCCCCATTAGCTGCATTAGCTACAGTTGACGACATTGGTAAGAACCTTATTTTACATTTACATTATTGTGTAATACACATTATAAATACATGATGCTTAAACTTATTGTATCCTGCTACATCCTAATCAGAAGCAATACAGTAAGAGAAAATTTATATGTCAATTTATTATATTTCAGAAAAGTTAATTCCAATTTGTGTGGAAATCTTAAAATATGTAAAAAGCATGACAAAAGGCTGAAAAATTTAGAATGAGGCGTTAATGCGGAAGAGCCTACAAATAAATTCGATGATATACTTCCGATCAATTCCATACGAAATCTTAAAGAATTTGAGGAAAGCATGGAAAGTGTTGAAATAAAAGCGAATTTTGTAAGTTACTTTTTGTATATAAATAATATTTATTATGTGAGTAATAGTATATTGAATTACATTTATTATTTATCTAATTACGTATGTGCGAATGCGTTTCTAGTCTCACTTAATTTTTTTAAGGTCGAATTTATGAGTAAAATCGGAGGAAAAGGCAGCAAAAATTTGGTTCAACGGTGCATGAGCCGTTTATTCACAAATGAATTCGGCCACCGACTAGGTACTAGTAAAGACGGTCAGCCCTGGGTAAATTTCTGTCTCTACCAAATGGGCTCGGTGGGCCCGCGTCATACGGTCGGTAATGATTATATTAGTTATTCTATCCAACCTGTACGGAGGATAACTAACAAAAACATTTTACCGACTTTACCTTACCAAATTTCTATCTCATTATTTATATATGAATATATAATTATTATAATTATCAATATGTAAGATGTGATTTGCCAGTCGAATTTTTAAAACAAGGTTAAGAATATTTTATTGACCAACACTGGCTAAGACTAATTCTTATATTATAAGACTTTATTTGGGAATAATCTCAATTCGAGATTTAATTTCCCGAATCCCCTCTAACCCCCCTACAGAATTATAGGCGAGAAAAATATAGATCCGAAAGTCGCTGAATCGGGAATATTCTTAACCTTGTATTATAATTATGTTGAATATAAACTATATAATGACACTAATATAAATAAAAAAAATAATATATAAAAATAATATAATTATAATAAAACAATAATAATATTAATAATTATTAATAAATAAATTAAATAAAAAAAATTAAAATTAAAATAATATACAAATTTAAAAAATACACATATATATATAATTATCGTATTTGAATATTTTGAATATTGTAATCTCTTTAAAACATTGTTTAGAGATTATTATTATTAATATATTTTTTTTTAAATTTGTATAATATATATATATATATATATATATATATATTATTTAGTATATATTTCTCTCTCTCTCTCTCTCTCTCTCTCTCTCTCTCATTCATTATTATCATTATTTTTTATTTTATTTATTTTTCTATTTGTTTTATTTATGTGACAATAAATGGTTTTCTTGCACTAAACTTTTTATATTTTATATTACATATTTTTAAATATACTATAATTTTATTAAATTAATGAGATTTTTGCGATTAAAATGTCATCAATTACAACATAAATTGGATAATTCTTCACTGAACAAGTAATTGAAATTACATATTTAATTAAAAATTACCCGATTTATGTCGTGTTTGATATCATTTTAATCGTAAAAATTTCATTAATTTATTAAAATTACTTTTAAACTGATATAATGTAAAATAAAAGTTTTAAGTTTTGATTTATAAGCTGTTTATATTCATGAATTGCTATAGATGGGGAAAGCCGATTGTAAGCGACTTCGGAACTCTTTGATATATGATAGGTCTTCTCGCGCTCGCTCTTCGTTGACGGTCTCGCTCTTGCTTTCGCAGGAAGACGCGATTTTCGAATCAGTTTATCTTTCTGAGCTGTTCTAGCACGTCGAGAAGATAAACATCTTATGAAATAAAAACTATAACTTTTATTTTACATTTTATTGGTTCGAAAATAATTTTAATGAATTGATGAGATTTTTCTAATTAGAATAACACCAAACATGACATAAATTGGATGAATTTTATTAAAAATGTAATTAAAATTTTAATTACTAACTAATGAAAAATTATCCGATTTATGTCGTGTTTGGTGTCATTTTAATCGCTAAAATTTTATTAATCCATTAAAATTATTTTCAAACCGATAAAATTCAAATTAAAAGTTTTAGTTTTTATGTATAAGATGTTTTCAATCGTGATTATTGTAGATAAGGAAAGATTCCCGATGTCGAAGCGAGAGCGAGAACGAATAAAGAACAAGCGAGATGACGTATCATCAAAGAGTTCCGTAATCTCTCTCGCGAGGTTCCCTTTAAATATAATCTTTCATATCATATGTCATGTTACTATGGAAAATAAAATTTTTGTATTTCACATTTTATCGAGTTGAAAATAATTTTAATGGATTATTGAGATTTTTGCGATTAAAATGACACCAAACACGCCAAAAATCGGTAATTTTTAATTTTATATATGTAATCAAAATTTTAATCACTTATTTAATTAAAAATTATCGATTTATGTCATGTTTGGTGTTATTTTAATCGCAAAAACCTCATTAATTCATTAAACTAATTTTCAACTCGATAAAATGCGAAATACAAAAATTGTATTTTCTATAGTAACATGACATATGATATGAAAGATTATATTTAAAGGGAACCTCGCGAGAGAGACTTCGGAACTCTTTGATAATACGTCATCTCGCTTGTTCTTTATTCGTTCTCGCTCTCGCCTCGACGACATCGGGAATCTTTCCTTATCTACAATAATCACGATTGTAAACATCTTATAAATAAAAACTAAAACTTTTAATTTGCAATAAGAATTACTATTAAGGCTCTTCCGTATTAAAATACAAATATAAGTGATAAGCCTTAAGAGTCGAACGCGGATGTTGATGCGTATTCCAACGAAAATTTAATTTTTCGCTGGAATTAAATTAATTGTGCACAGGGCACGAATTTTACTACTTGGTATACTGCCAAGTCTTGTAAAAATCTCATACTTGAGATTTTTTATACATCCCCTCTAGCCCCCCTAAAGAATTAGATGCGAGAGAAAAATATAGATCCGAAAGTCGCTGAATCGGGAGAGAGAGAGAGGGAGAGAGAGAGAGAGAGAGAGAGGGAGGGAGGGAGGGAGGGAGAGAGAGAGAGAGAGAGAGAGAGAGAGAGAGAGAATTTTTTCCAAAATCACTTTGAAATGACGTCATCATGATCTCATTATGAGTTTTATGTTCTACCTGGGATATGTATTAATATTTTGTATAAAAAAGTACATGTGTTCGTAAGAAGTGGAAGAAAAAATGAAAAGTTCTTTTACTCTACTTTTGATGTAAACGATGCAATCAATACATTTTTTAAAATACACATAAAGAAATGATTCAATTATCTAAAGTTTATTCAAACTGATTACTTTTTGTGATATTAAATAATTAACTTATATAATACATGTGATCGATCCAATGCTACGTGCCAGTGTCGAGCCGACACTGGTTTCCGACATTGACTTGACATTTAAAAAAAAATATTTGTATATCCATTTCGAAATTTTATTACTTTTTTTAAACTGAATTTGTTTCTTAAGATAATTTTTGAAAAATTATATATTTGTGCTGGTTATGACATATGCAGATATAACACTTATATTAAATTAAAAAGTAGTCTACCACGTAAGGCAGTTGGCTCACGATCCAGAGGTCCCGAGTTCGGAGTCCCACCAAGGTAAGTGTGTTTTTCAAATACGAGAAAACATTTAATCCATTATAAAACGCCTAATTTTCAGATAGAATCATTATATAAGTTGCATGTAGTTAAAAACAAGTTAAAAAATTTCGAAATGGATATATGAATATATCTTTTTTGGCCCAAGCCAAAATTTGTACGCCCATATTGGCCCAAGTTTGGAAAGCAATAAGGGCCCTAGATAAAAGAGCGTGACATTTCGAGATTGGGCCAAGATGGGCGTCCTAACTCGCGCCTCAAATAAAGTTAGGAAACCTTTATAGGGCCCGGTTATAGCCTATATAAAATTTCCACACGGGATATGAAATCAAAAATAAGTCATCAAAACGTTGCTAAAAATGTATTAAATGAGATCATTATGATTTTTTCAAAATGACATTTTAGTGACGTCATAATGACGTCATTATGAGTTTTATGTTCTACCTGGGTTATAATTTATTTTATAGTTCGAATTATTATCTGAACTTTGTATGCAAATAAGTTTGTATATACTTGATAAAAAATTCTCCTGGTATGGCGAACTGTTAAATTACCTTTACGCAGAACGTAATATATGTTTATTAGACAATTTCAACTCTAAATAACTTCAATAACACGCTCTTAATGTATGAACCTCGAGTCATGAAATAACACACACTATATATTATATATATGCGAATTTATAATAGCGATAAGTAGGAAAATAATAATAATAAATAATTACGGTTTCATCATAATTGTTTTAGAAAATTACTATGCGGTTTGTCATGATAAAGAAAGATTACACTTATTAGCAAAAATATGTGTTAGATATTTTTAGCGTGATATTCGAACTTATTTGACGTATCTATTATGAAATCTGTGCAGAAGGTTCTAATAACCTGGTATCAATGAAGGTATCAATGAAAGATTCACAAAAACAACAAATCAATTACAAATGGACACCTGTTTGGATAAAAATAATTACATTAATGTACATTCATCTGGCCGGCATCTACGGATTATATTTGGCTTTCTTCTACGCTAAACTTTGGACAATTATTTGGTGTAGATATTTCTTATCTCTATTATTATTATTATTATTATTTAAATATATATATATATATTTTTTTTTTTTATCTAATTATTATTATTTATATATATTTTTTATCTGATTTGAGTTATATACATTTATTTTTATTGACTTTATTACCAAAAGTCCTGATGTCCTGATGTAACTTTAATATAATATACAGGGTGTTTCAGGACGAATGGTCAACATTCTAGGACATAATTGTATATATTATTTTAAGCAAAAAAGTTTATATAACAAGATTATATAATATACATGTGGCCCTATTCTGGACGGTTATAAAAATACAATGTATTTAGAACGAATACATTCATTAACTTATTAGAACCAAATTCAATGAAACAATTACATGAAATTTTAAGCTTATGATATATTTGAATAATTGATATTAATAAATAAACAATAATTTCAGTTAATTAATAATTTTAGCATGAATAAATTTTAATTACATCAGAAACTAAAAAGTTTAAACTAACACAGAACTTATCAAACGTGACCTAAATTTAATATAATTGTTTCATAGCATTTGGTTATACTTACAATAAGTTAAGAAATGTATTCATTCTTAAAATTAAGTTGCATTTTTATAACCATCCAGAATAGAACACATATTTATACAAACTTTTTTGCTTAAAATAATATGTTCAATCATGTCCCCAGCTAGAAATGATTGGTCGAATCGACGTCGATTCAAGCACCATTTCTCACTGGGTGCTAGAATACTGACCATTCCTCCTGAAACATCCTGTATAATATATTCAAGAGAATTATGTAGCGAAAAAATTACTATTTAAATTATTTATAATATATAATTTTTTGAATCATTAAAATTACATTAACTTATCGGCTTATGTTGTTATCGTTCTTTATAATTTCAGCCTTCGCCTTTTATGTCGCCGCGATGGTAGGCACCGTAGCTGGCGGTCATAGGCTATGGACCCATCGAACTTATAAAGCAAAATGGCCGATGAAATTAATTCTGACAATCTTCCAAACCGCTGCTTTTCAAGTAAGTACGATTCTAATTTTTCTTTTTGTTCTTTTCTTCTCTTATCGCGGTTATATTCATTTTTTTCTACACTTTTATGTTCAGGGTCCTATTTATGCGTGGGCCAGAGATCACAGAGTGCATCATAAATTTACGGACACCGATGCAGATCCGTACAATGCGCGCAGAGGATTCTTCTTCTCACACATTGGCTGGCTATTGATTGCCAAACATCCGGATGTCCTTAAAAAGGGTGCTACAATCAATTGCAAGGATCTCGAACAAGATTGCTTCGTCGTCTTTCAGAAGAAGTATGTCGATCGAAACTTTTTGCGAAAATAAGAGCTATTGTTATCTGTTAATGTTTTATTAATCGATTTCTCTTTATTCTCTTTATTCAGGTATTACGCATTTTTGGTACCCCTCTGCTTTATTTTGCCAACATTGATTCCTTACTGGGTGTGGAATGAAACTCTGTCGAACGCATGGCATCTCATCAGCTTTTCGCTCTGCTTAAATCTTAATATGACCTTTTCGGTGAATTCCGTTGCTCATATTTGGGGAACGAAACCATACGATGGGTACGCATTTATTTTGTTAAAAAAAAAACCGCGAATAAAATTTACGTCATTTGTTTATGATCATCTATGGTCTTGTAGATATTGTGTGTATTCCTGTTTATAAATATTTACATGTTTATTATATAGTTCAATATCGCCCGTCCAGAATCCTGGAATTTCTTTCGTGACCTTGGGCGAGGGCTGGCACAATTATCATCATACTTTCCCTTGGGATTACAAAGCCGCGGAGCTGGGACCTTACACTCTGAATTTTTGTACATTTTTTATCGACCTTTTTGCCTATCTAGGTTTGGCTTATGACTTGAAAACCGTACACGTTGACGTAGTCAAGAAACGTATTATTCAGAACAATATGCGATTAATGAAATTCGGTCAGTCCAATTTTTCTGATACGATCCCAACAGGGAATTCAGATATTGAATTGATAGTTCAAAAATCGGACAAACAAATGTCCAAATAAAAGGAAATTGCTCATTTATTATATTATTTAGACTGGTTTATACATGTTTATCGTTATATATTATTTCTTTCATGTAGTGAGGTTAACTGAAACACGTATGGTTTTGGAATTAATAAAGTTTCTTGTATTTTAAGACGAATGTTTATTGTTCGTGCTTTTACCCGCGCCAGCTCTCAATAGCCGGTTTTTTGTTTTTATTTTTTAAAACAGAGCTGTCCACGTTTTGCACTTTTCGGCCGATTTCCGAGGCTCACCGCCTAGCGGCCCCCACTTACGCTCGAGACCTTAGCAACTACGGTTATCGGGCCACGCGTTGCTAAGGTCTCGAGCGTAAGTAGGGGCCGCTAGGCGGTGAGCCTCGGAAATCGGCCGAAAAGTGCAAAACGTGGACAGCTCTGTTTTAAAACATTTATTTTTGTGTGTTTCATAAATGATAATTTTACTACGCTCATTTTTAATTTATAAATAAAATCTGTATTATGACTTTATTTTTTAAATCTAAATCTCTAAATATCAGCATTTGGATAACTGAATAAAGGTTAAATAGTTGCATATAACGCAACAATAGACACAATAATCGATCAATAGACTTCACTTCCTTCGTCACCTCCCCCGCCCCCCTTTCTCACACTCTTTGTCGTCTCTAACAACTCTTTCCACTTTATCATGATTAAACTTTTTTTTATTAAACTGTAACGATACCCCGTTACCCGGCCAACTACCGCCGGAAGGCTGCGCCCGGCGACCACCAGCCGGGCAGTGCAGCAGGCGCGATGCGCCACATTTTAAATCAATCCCGGAAACACGGCCGTTATCACAGCCGCCCCTCGGTATCGTCTCCCACTCCGTAGCGCGCCGATCGCGACGAGACGATCCCGAGAAGAACCGACGTCACCCGAACCACTCCGAAGGGCCATATAAAAAGGCCGGCGTCGGTTAAAGCGGAGTCATTCCAGTTCCCGACCTGCTCCAGTAAACTATTAGAATACTTCGACCAGATCCCGAACTGATAACTAGCGAATACCAAGAGAGGTAGGAAGTACCCAGCCTCCGACGGGAGTTCCCGTCCAGATTCGCACCGCTCCTTCCCCGCTTACAACCCCGGACCACGACCGCGGGGATCGGGAGAACCCGGTCTCCATTGGGAAGTTCCCAATTATCGGAGGCGTCCGTTTTCCGACTGACCTTGGTCCCGGCAGTAAATAACGGAGGTGGGGAGTTCCCCGCCTTTGACGGGAGTTCTCGTCGCCGGGGACCATCCACGGGACCCCATCCTCCGCTAAATAATCAAGTCCACGGAACCCGCGAATAAGACCGTTGCGCGGCAATTCGATATATCGAACGCTCGCCGGAGAAAGCCCGGAGAGAAAAGCGCGCGTATCGTCATCACGCGCTCTCTACCCCACCGTGCCCCACCGACCGCGCCATTACCGCTAGCGCAGACATAAACACCGATTCCGGGACGTCTAACGGACCGAGTAGATATACTATGAGAGTTCTATCCCAGTCCTCTGAGGGGGGTGCGGGGCGCGTGGGGTTCTCCGTGACGAGGGGTATGACGTCACGCGGGGTGGGGGTATCTCGTAGGCGCGGGGGCTGACGTCACGCGGGTGGAGGGGGATGTTTCGACAAAAGAGGGGGAGTTTTCTGAGTGCAATATTTGTAGATGGTATCTTTACGACTTTTTTATGAGGGTTCTTAGACATTTTCCCCAAAAAGGTATAGAACAAGCGCCGATGATT